>NW_019384770.1:467708-493003 GCF_000671375.1 Centruroides sculpturatus
CAAATAAAATCTCAAATAAATTAGGAAAATACAAAACCAATACTGATAAATTGAAAAAAACTGGAACTGTTTACAAAATTAATTGCAACTGTCAAAATCCTAAAGAATACATAGGTGAAACGGGTCGAACTTTGGAATTACGGATAAAAGAACATGAAGCTGCCATACGGTTAAAACATGATAATTCACCTTGGTATAACCACATCAAAAATAGTAACTGCAAAATAGATAGAAATAATATTAAAATCCTACACTGTGAGAAAAATATATATAAACGTAAATTCAAAGAACATATAGAAATAATGAAATACAGTGGTAATAATTTAATAAACATTTCCAATGGCATGCAAATCGACCAGCAATGGTATAACATGATAGGGGGCGCAACAAGTCAATAGTTTATATTTCTAAGATTATACATTGTCGTGAAAATTTTATTGTATGTTGAACCTTTTTAAAGTTTATACAACGTATACTATTCTGTTATTGTTGTGACACTTTTAAAGAAAAACATGTATGTATTTTTTAGTAAATATTTTTTAAAGTAAAAAATTTGTTATAAATAAGTGATTTAAAATGTTACTAATAATTATAATTTGTAATTAGTTGTGTAGCATAATGGTACGGATTTCGATGTAAAACACCCTTAAGAGGAAATTATAAATTTGAAAACATTGTAAATTGATAGTACAAGTACTGTAAAAAAGATGAAAGAACATGTGGGAAAATCTTAAGGTATTATAAAGTGTCTTTTTATGTCTTGTAAGCATTTTCTACTATAAAGTTGTTTTGTGTAAATTCAATATGAATTTGTTTTGTAGCACTGAAGAGGGGCAGGAAAAATAAAACTTGCCCGAAATGCATATGTGAAAAACAATAAAGAAGATTTTTAACCTGTAGAGCTGTGAGAAAGTCTACCGAAATTTTGTTCGGATTGAAGAGACATTTACCTATATGAAGTTCAAGCATATGATTGGACGAAAATTTTGAGATATAAGGGAATTTAGTCCGAATTCGAGGAGTTCTTCGACAGATCCGAAGCATCTAAACTCCACACAGTTCTCCTCCTGATGGCCAACGCCCTTAACGGAGTCCCATAGATTACATCCCGAGTCTACACGTAGAAGTGATATTTTTATATTTTGTGCACGAATTGATCTCTCGTATGAAAGTAATATGAACTCTATCTACAAGGTGTCCTTTACCTACAGAGAAGAAGACGACGACAACAAAACAGGTCGTATGTTTAGAATCATTTTGTGAGCCCTCTCTCTCGATCGCGCATTAACATAGAATAGGGTTTAGCCTATAGCTTGTCACTTAATTGTCGTTCATTGATATTTGTATTTCGTTTTGTTTTTGGATTATTAAATTTACACTTGTTTATTTTACTAAATATGTCTCTTCAATTTATTCCGAATCAGATCGCAAACGCGTGTTAATCCGCGTATAATAAGATCGATTAACTGGTGTCAAGGAATCCTGACGAGCATCTGAACTTCGCCGTTCGGATCATATAGCGATTATCGCTCTCCTATGTAAACTATTAAGATCGGATCTTACGACTCGAAACTTTAGAGAACTATTCTCACGGAATAGGCCGAGTAAGTGGCACCCTTTTGTAGGTACCCCCAGCTGATCTCACACAAGCAATGCAGTAAGAGTTTCACTTACATTTTCCTTTAAAATATTCCATGACGATTTAAAATGCTGCAATTCTGAAATAATATTGTGTTGAGTAGATACTAGATTAAACTGTATTAAAATACTGCTTAATTTTTGAAATGCGTTTTCAGAAATATTTGGTGACGGTCCCGTAAATTTTGATCTAATGTGCTTTGAACTCGCTGTCAGATGACAGTTGAACTTTCCTTTGTTGCTCTCTCTCCAACCTTCCATGATCTAGATCGAGGACTTGTGAATTTGGTTCGGGAATGCGACAATTAAAATCGTCTTACACTCGTTCCTGTTTACGAAATAGATCATTGATTTATTAACTTTAGCTCGACAACCAATTTCTCATTAGAGAGGGGTGAGGTCCCGGCCTCACACTACAAAATAGGTTATTTTTAATCAAATCGTTTGAAATATAGAAAAATTATTATTAAATAACATTTTTTACTTACCTAAAATAAAAAAAATAATATAAGTGGCCACTAAATTTGTTATGACTACAATCATCGCTTTGGTGGCTAGGTACAAAACTAGTAACTCACATTTTCATAATTTAGTATAAAGATTCATAGAAATGGTGAATAGTTTCTAGCAATGTAAACAAATGACCAATTTTTTCTGTTTAGAAGGTAGTTTTGATTATTTTTTTCCTAGAATGCTTTCTATTTGAGCCGAATCGGGCTAATGTAGTGTTTGACTCGGATCGGTCGAACTAATTTAACTTCGTATACGGGTAGGGTCGGTAAAATGAAACAGACCTACACATAAACTTATATTATACCTAAAAATTGAAATTTACATTACTTAACAAAAAAATAAATGAATTTTTTTAAATTAAACTTAAACAAACGGTACATTATGTACATATTTAGAAAAAACGTCTCAAATTGTATACGGCCCATGTGGAATTTTCCACATTTTCCACATGGCCAGTCCACCCCTGCAGACGGGAATGGCATGTTCAGTACCCACTTTNTACTCGCAGTGTTCCATAATACCACCTTCTCCTCTATTTTTCTTAAATAAGATTAAACTGCGGCCTACTGTAGATCTATTCATGCCATACTGCCCAGCAACATTAGGCATCTTCTGCCCACTTTCTACCTTTGCTATTATACTCTCACCTTTCGAAAAGAAAAGCAGATGCAAAACTTAACGAGTGCCGTCTCGCGAATACTTGTTTTGTCAGAAAAATAGAAGACTGAAATTACAAGGGAGAGTGTCAAAGTTCAGTGGAATACTATCCGATCGGTATATACCGGCTTGAGCGTCGATGTCGTCGTCTCCCACACTCCGAAAAGTTTCGAATTGTTGCTCGAAGACAAGGAAAGACCAATCGGTATTCATCATTTTACATCGCTGCTTCTTGTCTTTAAAAAATCGAAAATATTTAAATTAAATATTTTCGATTTTTTAAAATTTTCTACAGGGTTTCTATATGGAGACTAGCAGATAAGCCCGGCGTTGTTGGGCAAAAATTAACGATAGCGAAGATTAAGTTTATTACATTATAGCCAATCTTACCCGTTTTCACAGAATGCAACAATTAGGTTCCCCTGTTTTTTAGACTAATTAAAACATTTTTAGATGAGTCGGTCTAAAATTATGTACGATTTAAAGGAAAATGCACACATGCGGAGCGTCAAGAAAAAGCGGCGGAATGACGTCACTTTTTCTCGCCGCAGAAGTCGATTTTGTGCCGCTTTTCTCGTGCCGCAAAAGCTGGTTGAATTTTATCTTTTGCGGCAACCGCTGCCAAGACACGCCAAGACACGTTTCTATCACCAATAACAGTTCGTCCGGTAGTCACGTGAGAAAATACAATCACGTGGTGTTTTAATGAAGGAAAGTTCGACGCAGTTAACCGAGATAACTAACATCAGAATAAAGAGGAAAGGATAATAAATTTAACACAAATTCTACACAAATAATCATATATAATTTAATTCAAAGAACAAAACAACCGAATCTTATTCAAANTATGTAGATATTTAGAAAAAACGTCTCAAATTGTATACGGCCCATGTGGAATTTTCCACATTTTCCACATGGCCAGTCCACCCCTGCAGACGGGAATGGCATGTTCAGTACCCACTTTCTACAGTTTTGATGCAATATACAGTCTTGTTCTAGTCATTATATGTTATTGATGGACCAAT
Source organism: Centruroides sculpturatus (assembly GCF_000671375.1). Lineage (NCBI taxonomy): Eukaryota > Metazoa > Arthropoda > Arachnida > Scorpiones > Buthidae > Centruroides > Centruroides sculpturatus. The sequence goes on from NW_019384770.1 coordinate 471,542, forward strand.
TATTCTAAACAATATGTAATTTTAAATGTGTTATATTGGTCACTCGGTGCGATAAACCGTTACGTAAAATGACCTTTGGAGTTATATAAATCAAATGCTATAATATAAAAAACATTAAACCGAAACCATATGAAGAGTTTGTTCATTTCAACCTAGTATTGTCACGTGTATAGCGATACTCGGACGGTACGAAATGGCACAATTTTATTGGTCAATTAGATACCAATTAAAAACACGATATCTTAATAAATCGAAGTTGTTATCTCTAAGAAACTGTTCCACTCACAGCCGAGTATAAAACGGTAATCTCCGGCCCAAATTAAAAATGATTTGTATGTATTTATATGCGAAATTATACTTCGACTTACGCGGTTACCGCTCGGTCCCACCTATCGCGTAAGTTCAAAGTATTACTGTACATCATACTTTTCCTTTAACAACAGAGTCGTGCCGGTCATCTATTGCTTTCAGAGAAAAGATTTGAACTGAAATAACGTGACTTCCGTTATGCATCGAAAGTTTATATATAGTTAATCGGGGCGTCCTGCCCCCAAGGTTTTCATATATGTTTACATCTATCTGATTTCATTCTCCAGATTAAGAAAAGACAGATTGTCGAACAATAGTGGGAATTTATAGGTCAACAATTTTTCAAATTGCAGTCCAAAAAAAATATTGTAAAAATTTAAAATAATTCTTTTTACGTGATAATAAAGTGTTTAAATTTTGGCAACAAATTGTATAAACTACGTGGGAAGTATGTTGTCGTAAATATTGCGTTTATAGAAAAATTATTCGAATGCAAAATTGTAGACCTATAAATTCCGACTGTCGTCCACTGTGTGTCTTACTGTCCTTTTTTAATCTCGAGAAAAAAGTTAGATAGATAAAAGTCGAAACCAAATATGAAAAACTTAGGAGCATTCCAATGAAAACCGGACGTCATGTTACTTCAATTCCAAATTTTCCCTCTAAATGGAGTTAGATAACCGGCACTACTCTATTGTTAAAAGAGAAGTATAATGTAGAGGGGCATGACAACCACTAGAAGAATTGAGAACATTGTGACGAAAAGTTGCAGCCCGGCATTTTTAGGATGTCCCAACAAATAATCGCTCGTTAAAATTAGTTTAGTTTAATTGGTTAGGGCAACGTAACACACGAGCGATCTTCCGAAATATATGCATCCCCGGAAGACTTTTATGGAAAGCTAAATTGTAGGTGTTACTAACGTGAAAAAAAACCCGGAAAACTCCACGTGGCCGGGCTAGCCACGTGAAAGTAGTAACCACGGTTACAAGGATTTCACCACATAGAGTCTCTCAAGTCTTCGTAGATATAACAAACACCGAAATAGCTACAATTTATTTTGTGTTATTTATGTTTCGATTTCGCGCGACACATCAGACGNAAGAAGCGACAGAAAATAATGAATACCAATTGATTTTCCCTTGTCTTCAGGTAACAATTCGAAACCTTTCGGAGCACGGGAGACGTCAACATCGACGCTCAACCCGATACCGATCGGATAATATAATATTTCTCCGAATTTTGAAACTCTCCCTTGCAATTCCAGCTTTTTGTTTACGTTTCTGACAAATAATTTTTTATAGTCTGCGAGACTGTCGGACGGGCACTCGTTAAGTTTTGCGTCGTGGTTTATTTACGAAAGGTGAAAGTTTAACTATCCCATCGGATATTCGTTAACATTTTAATACCAAATTTTGAATTTCAATCGGGCCTTACATTTAAATAATTTTTTGTGGGCTAGTCGATTTCTGTTCTCTAAATTTTTGTAAGTGCTTTCTGAACTTTATTTAAAAAAGAAACTGATAATATTATGGAGCCAAAAGAGAGGAGTGTCAAGAACTGTGCTTACCGTAGAAACCAAGTAATAGATAATAGCTGAAATAGAAAGTAGGCAAAAGATGTCTGATGTTGTTAGGCAGTATGGCTTGGACAGGTCTACAGTAGGCACAATCTTAGCCATGAAAGATATATCAAGAAGTCCCAAGCTGCTAATGGAGTAATAAAACTCACATCTGAGAAATAAAGAGCATTAGAGCTCATAATGGAACCTGGAACTGATCTGACACAGAAGAACGTCAAGAACTCTCAAATGAACAGCACCAAGAAACTCAGCGAGATGTGTTTTCTGTTGAAAATGACGAAGACGAAAGAAAACCAATGTCGACATCTGCTACTAAAGATCTTTTGAAGAAGTGGGAGAATGTCAGAACAACGGTCATCCAACAGAACAACGATCATCCAAGTGGCATCCAATCCAGAATAAGGTTAATGGGGTTGGAAATCTCTATAATTACAATACTATTAATTACTTCCGAAAAATCCTGAAGAAATGAGAAAAGCAATCGCAATTGGACAGATTCTTTACCCTTTCAAATGGAAAAAACATGACTAATAAAAATGCAAGACTGGGTATGTATGTATTTTTATTATTACATATAAATACACGTAGTAAGAAAGTACCGGTATATATTATTTTATTTTTCGAATTTCCAGAACTAATTAATCAAATTCCCATTAAAACCTATAATCGGTTAACGAACAATTCGGATAACAAACAAAGTTTAGGAACGGATTATGTTTAATTAATCGATCACCCACTGTATAAATGTTCTTTAAAGTAATGATAATATGCCAACAAGGTTAAACAGAATTTCGTTTACACGAACGTCAAAAGTATGAGCTAGAACAGGGGTGGCCAACACGAGGCCCGCTGAGCTAGGTCAAATGAACGTAAATGTTAACTTTATTGTACATATCACCTAAAGAACATTACCTCATGAGTTATTCGTATCATGTATTTTCAAATACATGATACGAATATAGCGAAAAGAAATTTGAAATATCTCTGATTTTTGGAAAAATTCATAGATTATCAGCTATTTCAAATATCCTGCTATTTGACACTCAAGGTTACTTACTTTTTTGTCCGACGCTAAGTGTAAAGATAAAATTTAATATAAGACTTCAACTTCAGCTATAGGCTATATGTTCTGCTGTCTTCGGCGTTTTCGGGAAGCTCACAATGCTGTCGGGCTCATATTCATAACTACTTTCAGTCCAGCTTGACAAAGTTACGTGTTATTCTGTAGTTTCGTTTTATTATCGCCAATGCATCTGGNCTGTCGCCGAAAAAAATAAATAACTCAGACGGGCAGGGGCGGAATGGCCCTAAAATTTTTGTGTAGAAAATTTATTACCAGCCCAGCCCATAAATGAAAGAATATATTTTTTTCTATTTATATTTACGTCCTAAATATATTCAAAATACAACATTGACAAAAATTACAATAAGCACAAGTCTATATTCTACAACATTAGCTTTTTATTTAGAAGTTTGCTTTGTTCAACAATAATATTAACGACATCATCAGAATGTATTTCGTTTAAAAAATCTTTTTTCTCTGACATTAACATGAAGGCTTCTTGATTTTCTTGCGAGATATTTATAAGTATCTTAGCCTGCATGTAATTAATTTTAACATAGAAAAGCTTTCTTCATGGGACACTTGTGTTACAGACATAGATAATAGATATCTGTATGCTTGACTAAGTATAGAATAAGTGCTACTTAACATGTTATATCTGAATAATATATTATAACAACAAATAGAGCGATGTTTGCAAGCAATGCAGTAAGAGTTTCACTGACATTTTCCTTTACAATATTCCATGACGATTTAAAATGCTGCAATTCTGAAATAATATTGNTTTATATGTAATAATAAAAATACATACATACACAGTCTTGCATTTTTATTAGTCATGTTCTTTCCGTTTGAAAGGGTTAAAGAATCTGTTAATTGTCGATTGCTTTCCTCTCTTCTCTAGAATTTTTCAGAAGTAATTAATAGCATTGTAATTGTAGAGATCTCTAAGCCTATTAACCTCAACCTCGTTCGAATACCATTCAAACACTGTTGTTCTGACATTTTCCCACTTCTTCAAAAGATCTTTAATAACAGATATCGGCATAAGTCCGCATTTTCAAAAAAAACATATCTCGCCGAGTTTCTATGTGTTTTTCATTCAAAAGTTCTTGGCGTTCTTCTGTCGTCAGATCCGTTTCAGGTTTCATTATGAACTCTTCGATGTTCTTTATTTCTCAGATGTGATTTATGTTACTCCTTTAGCCGCTTAAGTCTTCTTCATTATACAGTACTGTACAGTAGAGGAGAAGGTGGTATTATGGAACCCCAATTACATTTTAGTGAATTGTAAACAAGGTATCATAACTACACCCACATTTTTTGTGTGAAAAGTACTGGTAACTAGCAAACTAAATGTTCCTAATTGGATTTTTNCAATTTAGATGAGAAATATAACGAGTTACGTCTCATACGAATATGTTTTAACTATAAGGAACCGAAAGAAAATCATCAAAATTTAATTTCTGAACCCGAAGATGATCCGGATAATCCTTCAACATTTGCAAACGTGGAATAAGAACTCACTTTCATTGCTTTTTATAAGGCAATGTTCGGCTACTTAAGGTATGTTCTAATTAGTGTTACTGATATATTAAAGTTATAACTTTTGTTATTTCGTGCTTAGAAAGTATTTATATGCCATTTAGTAAGAAGAAATTAATAATTATCTCTCTCAACCTTCATAGTGCCATATCAAAATTTCCCGACCTCGGCCACACCCGGCGCAGATTAGTAAGTAGTTAGTCACTACGCAAAGGCGTTACTAGGGAAAGTTAGTACCCAAAGGGGTTTCCCGTTGCTTTCTCTGGGGCGCGATGTTACGCGAAGGGAACTGATGCCTTCCGGGAGGACTTTTATGGGGAACTGGCCTCCTATTTAGTCGTTATTGGCAAGGAGAAAACCCGGAAAACTCCAAGCAGCCAGCCTGTCCGATCGTGGCGCGAACCCACGACCGAACTCCCAGTGTTTAGGGTACGAAGACCACTTGGCCACTGGTGGGCGATTAATTATCTATACTGGCTTATTAAATAGCTAGTAGATGAGGCCGACGTTTTTCGGCCAAAATATAAGAACAAGCATTAAAATTATTTCGTACTTCTAACCTTTCTATTATATTATATTTTATTATTTGATTTAATACAATTGCATACACTTGCGACTAAACAATCGTAGCGATTAAAAAATTGCAATCGGTCTTTTTTCGCTGCGATGCGACTGTCGCCGAAAAAAATAAATAACTCAGACGGGCAGGGGCGGAATGGCCCTAAAATTTTTGTGTAGAAAATTTATTACCAGCCCAGCCCATAAATGAAAGAATATATTTTTTTCTATTTATATTTACGTCCTAAATATATTCAAAATACAACATTGACAAAAATTACAATAAGCACAAGTCTATATTCTACAACATTAGCTTTTTATTTAGAAGTTTGCTTTGTTCAACAATAATATTAACGACATCATCAGAATGTATTTCGTTTAAAAAATCTTTTTTCTCTGACATTAACATGAAGGCTTCTTGATTTTCTTGCGAGATATTTATAAGTATCTTAGCCTGCATGTAATTAATTTTAACATAGAAAAGCTTTCTTCATGGGACACTTGTGTTACAGACATAGATAATAGATATCTGTATGCTTGACCAAGTATAGAATAAGTGCTACTTAACATGTTATATCTGAATAATATATTATAACAACAAATAGAGCGATGTTTGCAAGCAATGCAGTAAGAGTTTCACTGACATTTTCCTTTACAATATTCCATGACGATTTAAAATGCTGCAATTCTGAAATAATATTGTGTTGAGTAGCTACTAGATTAAACTGTATTAAAATACTGCTTAATTTTTGAAATGCGTTTTCAGGAATATTTGGTGTCGGTCCTGTAAATTTTGGTCTAATGTGCTTTGAACTCGCTGTAAGATGACAGTTGAACTTTCCCCTGTTGCTCTACCTCCAACCTTCCATGATCTAAATCGAGGACTTGTGAATTTGGTTCGGGAATGCAACAATTAAATTGTCTTACTCTCGTTCCTGTTTACGAATTAGTCACCGATTTATTAGCTAGCTCAACAACCAATTTTCCATTGGTGAGGGGGTGAGGTCCCGGCCTCACACTACAAAATAGATTATTTTTAATCAAATCGTTTGGAATATAGAGAAATTATTATTGAATAACATTTTTCACTTACCTAAAATAAAAAAAATAATATAAGTGGCCACTAAATTTGTTATGACTACAATCATCGCTTTGTTGGCTAGGTACAAAACTTATAACTCGCATTTTCATAATTTAGTATAAAGATTCATAGAAATGGTGAATAGTTTCTAGCAATGTAAACAAATGACCAATTTTTTCTGTTTCGAAGGTAGTTTTGATTATTTTTCTCCTAGGATTCTTTCTATTTGAGCCGAATCGGGCTAATGTAGTGTTTGACTCGGATCGCCCGAACTAATTTAACTTCGTATACGCGTAGGGCCGGTAAAATGATACAGGCCTACATATAAACTTATATTATACCTAAAAATTGAAATTTACCTTACTTAACAAAAAAAAAATAAATGAATTTTTTAAAATTAAACTTAGCCAAATGGTACATTATGTACAGTACATATTTAGAAAAAACGTCTCAAATTGTATACGGCCCATGTGGAATTTTCCACATGTTCCACATGGCCAGTCCGCCCCTGCAGACGGGAATGGCATGTTCAGTACCCACTTGGTGCAGTTTTGATGCAGTATACAGTCTTGTTCTAGTCATTATATGTTATTGATGGACCAATTATTCTAAACAATATGTAATTTTAAATGTGTTAAATTGGTCACTCGGTGCGATAAATCGTTACGTAAAATGACCTTTGAAGTTATATAAATCAAATGCTATAATATAAAAAACATTAAACCGAAACCATATAAAAAGTTTGTTCATTTCAACCTACTATTGTCACGTGTATAGCGATACTCGGACGGTACGAAATGGCACAATTTTATTTGTCAATTAGATACCAATTAAAAACACGTTATCTTAATAAATCGAAGATGCTATCTCTAAGAAACTGTTCCACTCACAGCCGAGTATAAAACGGTAATCTCCGGCCCAAATTAAAAATGATTTGTATGTATTTATATGCGAAATTATACTTCGACTTACGCGGTTACCGCTCGGTCCCACCTATCGCGTAAGTTCAAAGTATTACTGTACATCATACTTTTCCTTTAACAACAGAGTCGTGCCGGTCATCTATTGCTTTCAGAGAAAAGATTTGAACTGAAATAACGTGACTTCCGTTATGCATCGAAAGTTTATATATATAATCGGGGCGTCCTGCCCCCAAGGTTTTCATATATGTTTACATCTATCTGATTTCATTCTCCAGATTAAGAAAAGACAGATTGTCGAACAATAGTGGGAATTTATAGGTCAACAATTTTTCAAATTGCAGTCCAATAAAAATATTGTAAAAATTTAAAATAATTCTTTTTACGTGATAATAAAGTGTTTAAATTCTGGCAACAAATTGTATAAACTACGTGGGAAGTATGTTGTCGTAAATATTGCGTTTATAGAAAAATTATTCGAATGCAAAATTGTAGACCTATAAATTCCGACTGTCGTCCACTGTGTGTCTTTCTGTCCTTTTTTAATCTCGAGAAAGGAGTTAGATAGATAAAAGTCGAAACCAAATATGAAAAACTTAGGAGCATTCCATTGAAAATCGGGCGTCATGTTACTTCAATTCTAAATTTTCCCTCTAAATGGAGTTAGATAACCGGCACTACTCTATTGTTAAAGGAGAAGTATAATGTAGAGAAGCATGACAACTACTAGAAGAATTGAGAACATTGTGACGAAAAGTTGCAGCCCGGCATTTTTAGGATGTCCAAACAAATAATCGCTTGTTAAAATTAGTTTAGTTTAATTGGTTAGGGCAACGTAACACACGAGCGATCTTCCGAAATATATGCATCCCCGGAAGACTTTTATGGAAAGCTGGATTGTAGGTGTTACTAACGTGAATAAAACCCGGAAAACTCCAGGTGGCCGGGCTAGCCACGTGAAAGTAGTAACTATTGGCCATGCCCAAATCCACCACAGACGAATTACCAGAGTTCAATTATTTCATTAATTTTTATATCAATAATTTTATTCCTTCTAAAATACACTTACATGCCAACAAGCAAAAATTATTTTGCTTACGGCAATTCATTGCATCGTGTCACGTATGTATCAAATGTGTTATTGTTAACATTAATGTCAATACAAGAGCTAGTGAAATTATAAATAAGTGCCTTTTTTCGAGTTTTAGATGAAATGTCTATAATTACAACGTCTGCCCGTTCTCAAAACTCTTAAAAAGTTTAGACTAATTGATCAAATTTCCAGTAGGTTGACGTCATTCAGCCGACCAATCAGCGCGTTGTGCCATCTGGATATTATGTCGCACGTTGCTCGAGTTCATCTTGACGTTTCTTTTTGCGAGTAATAGCGTCGAGCAGTTTATCTTGTGTATTCGCCTTCTTCCTTTACACTTGACTCTTCAGCCAACCCATAAAAAATCTAATGGAGCAATGGTGGCCAGTTAATAGTATTGTCAAGAGCGATGTTTCGATTTGGGAGTGCCATTGAGGTTCTTTAATTTAGCAAGGAAATTTTAGTGGATGGACGAGCGGCAAAGTTGTTATGGTGCCAGCCTACACTCTTGAGAACTTGGCATCTAATTCGGGAGGCCGAAAAACTCTATAAGTTTGCTCAAAAGACCCTCTTAGTTAGGCCGGATGGCCGAGCGGTCAAGGTGGCAGCCTACCGTTCTGGGGAACTCGGGATCGAATCCCCAGGTACTTTTCGGGGGGTGATCCGTTCGGATATGTCGGGCCCCGTCCCTTACCACCCGGCCGCCCCATAATGGGCCCGCTAGAAGAGGCCCTCTTAGTGCCCACAGGGCGGAAAGAGTGAAAAAAAAAGGAGAAAGAGTTTTAAAAAAATTTTGAGTCAGATCTAATCTGACTTGTTGATTTCTTCCTTTGCCCCTTGGTTACTTGGTAAAGTCAGTAAGGGGTTGTCCATAAACGACGCCCACAGTGGAAGGGGTGGAGGAAGGGATTGAGCTACAGTGGACATTCGTTTTATTTCATTAAATTCTATACATATTGTAATATATATTAAAAATTTCTCGTAAGCTTCGTTTCTACTTCTGGTATCTTTCGTTCATAAAGCGATAAAGGTTTGAACAGGGGTCGAGCTTTCTTGGATATTAAAAGCGGGGGGGAGTGTGTTACGAAAACTCGGACAAGCCGGAACAAATGAAGAGAAGTAGTAAAAATTAAAAAATAATGCCTGGATAGTGGCTAATTAGCAAGTTAAAGGATGTCGGCGAGGGGAGGAAATAAAAATATATTCCGTTACAGACGATAAAAGAAATGTAAGATTGGCAACACTAAGCATTACCGGGCATGCGCAGTTATAGAAGGATAGTTAAGCGGATCGGAGTAACGGTAGATGAAGTAAGTTATTCTTTGTTTCGATTAAAATGTCGTAGAGTATTCGAGTATATAATTAATTTCGTTGGAAATAACATGCTTAACGACACGCGTATAATTAGAATTTCGAGTCAAGTGAAATGACGAGTGAAGTAAACAGACGACTTTTGATGACGTTCNTCTTTCGAATCTTCGACAAAATCTTCTAGCTAAATAAAGCAAGCCGTACAAAACAAAATTTGTAAACACGTGGATAGCGACAATATCAGTATCGTTCGCCATCTTGAATAGTCAACGCATGCGCCGAAATGTAAGCGGATTGCCGCCGACGGCGAAGATGCGTTTGAGACACCGCTTTTCTTGTCCGCGCTACATGTGTGCTTCCGGCTTAACTGTATACCAAATTCCAAGTTTCAACTCCTAACCGTGCTGAAATGCTCACGATGAAATGCTCGTATACACGCGCACCATCTATCGTAGGATAAATGTAATATACCAAAAACTTCGCGAGAGTGTATTAAACAACTTTTCAAAAACTTCGCGAGAGTGTATTCAAAACTTTTCATGGCAATCGGATAAATGGTGTAGTGATGCATAAATAACAGACGGACAGGCATCAGACAGACACATACATTTTTATATATTATATAAAAATACAGTAGAACGTCGTTTATACGAATCAATTGGAAACTGGGGTTGTTCGGATACGTTGCGTTTCGCTTCACGTTCAATTTTCGTCGATGTTAAGCCTAATGTAAACTTTTTATAATAATAATCGTGGCTAATGTATCGTTAATAGTTTTTTCTTTATTTTTTACAAACAAAATAANATATATGATCAAATAATCATCAACATATCTCATTATTAATTTTATGCCATGTATTTTACTTATTTTTTAATCAATATCAATCATAACTAATTATGATTGATATTGATTTTGGTCCCAGCTAATTTTGGCCCCATCTTTGACACCATGCTAATACCATTTTTTTTGTCTATAAAATACTTCGTTAACGTCAAAATAATTATTATTGTATGCAAATTGTATTAAGTTTATCAAATTATTATGTACATTAAGTTCATTTAAACTTTTTTCAATTAATTTCCAATTTATCCTAGGATACATATTTTTTATGTCTTAACTCATTAATTTATCAGAATTATCTTTTTTCAATTTTTTATCCTATTAATGACAGTATCAGCATTTTTAATACTATATACAGAATTAGGTCTAAATTTTTCTTTTTCTTTATGAGTTTTTAATCTAATATTTAGAGTAAGGATTCTATTATTTTTTTCTTATATTATTTCTTATTTTCTTTAATATTATTCNTTTTGTTTCTTACACAATAAAAAAAGAAACAAAACGAGAACGAACAAGAATTAAATCGATCATCAGCGAATTGTTATAACTAGAATTAAGTGAACGGAAGATCGATCGAGCCAAATTCAAGAAGCACGTGAAGTACACATGGTGATCGATCGTTCGATCACTGGCATACGAACAAGTTTTGTACAGAATAAATTATTATTTGATACTTTTACTTACAACTTTTATCATCACTTGATATCAGCTGGTGTGCTTTAAGGTAGTCATAAGTATTCTCTTCAATTACCGCTTCAGCCATTTTTCGATCTCGAGTTTTTTCTTCTCTCTTCTATTACTTTGACAAGAAATGGTAGCGCTTCCTCTATTTAAAGGTATTAGTTAGTACTGACGTCACTGGTAAAGATGCGTCAGAGAATGACACATTGCTTATCTTACAATACAAATTTTGTACACAAATACGTCATATGTTGAATAAAATTATAAACATTACAATTGAAATTTATGTTTTATACTGTTGTGCAGTGTAATTACTGGTACAGTATTTTTACATTACAGTAATTTGAAGTAGTATATCAAATTATATCAGCGAAATGGTCGCAGTGTAAAATATCAGCTGTCTTCACCCTCCATTTATTACGGGGGCTTTTCATTTTTCATCCCTTCTGATCGACCCCAACGAGATTCAGGTCTCTCGTAATGGGTATAATTCGGGCTGCCACGAGCTAATGCCTCGTGTTTAATTAATCAATGATCATTTTTCGGGTTAGTTATTATAAAAATTGAAAAAGAAAACGTTTTTGTAATTTTTGAAGGCCCCTTGACGAACCAACGCTGTTTCGCGAGCCACAGTGTGAATAGTACCGTTCTCCTGTCTGATGACCTTCTAGAAAAGTCAGAGGTCACTAAAAAAATAATGTAAAGTATTGACCGTGTCTAAAAGTAAACAAACAAAGCTAGAGGGAACTCAATACTATTCAGAAGTGTCTACAATTACTCGAAAAACTCTTATTTATATTTAAATTCGATACAGTGGGTGATCGGTTAACGAACATAATCCGTTTCAAGTCTTTGTTCGCTATCCGAATTGTTCGTTAACCGATTATCGTTTACCATAAGTTTTAATGGGAATTTAATTAATTCGTTCTGGAGACCCCCAAAAATAAAAAAATATGTATACTCTCTTAATACGTTTATTTATATGGAATAATAAAAATACATACATACACAGTCTTGCATTTTTATTAGTCATGTTTTTTTCATTTGAAAAGGTTAAAGAATCTGTTTAATATGCTTGCTTTTTTCTCTTCTTCTGGATTTTTCGTAAGTAATCAATAGCATTGCAATTATAGAAATCCCCAAGCTTCAACCTGGTTTGGATGCCATTCTAAGATCGTGTTCTGACAGCTTACCACTTCTTCAAGGGATCTTTGATAACAGATATCGGCATTAATCCTCTTTTTTCAGAAAAAAACATATCTCGTCGAGTTTCTTGATGTACTTCATTCGAGAGTTCTTGGCGTTCTTCTGTCGTCAGATTCGTTTCAGGTTCCATTATGAACTCTTCGATGTAATTTATGCCGTTGAAATAAATAAATAATAAAAAATTAAAATATTTGTCGGTTTTGTTTACACGTTTAATGGGCCGCATGCGGCCTGTGTGCCGCGGGTTGGACACCCCTGGTTTAAAATATATTTACATTTAAAAGTACTATTACATTTAAAGTTTCTTGACTTAACGTCGAACATTTTCTAGCACAGGGATGGCCAACCTTTTCAGAAGGCGGGCCAAATTTCAGAAATAATATTTCCTGCCGGGCCACGCACCTAATTTTTTTTTTTTTTTAGTTAAAGTAAACAAGCAAGCGTGCTACAGCTTCAACCACATCGTCTTCCCAGTAGGTGAGATCGTGGTCAAGCACTTGCCTGGTTTAATGTAAAAAAAACACAAAAAGTAGGTATATTTATTTTTTGAAGAAAATAAAACATAACTGAGAATCAAACATATTTATTAGACAATTTAAAAATATTTAAAAGTGAGACATCTGACTTTGTTTTTACAGAACTAACAAATTTGTAAGTGCATCAAAATTGATCTCCACTGATGTTGTCGCTACACGCAGTTATCCAAATGAACATCAGTAATTTGATCTCACTTGTGATTTGATGTACTGTACTGTACTTCATGCGACTAAAAAGCTGTTCACAGGCATAAATGTTTCCACATAGCGAAACATCGACAGAGCATGTTTGTAAAAAGCAGGATATTTATCCTTGTCCAAATACGTTTCATAGAACTCTTCCAAACCAACTTGATGGAATTTCTCCAACGTTTCAGGGTTTACTTACTTATAGAATCGATATGGTAGAAAGGCTACTTGGTTAAAGTAGTTTGAACTGTAATTATAAATATGTTAAATATGTAATTTTATCGTCGATTGCAAAATCTTTCCAGATGCATTGGCGATAATAAAACGAAACTACAGAATAACACGGAACTTTGTCAAGCTGGACTGAAAGTAGTTATGAATATGAGCCCGACAGCATTGTGAGCTTTTCGAAAACGCCGAAGATCACAGAACATATAGCCTATAGCTGAAGTTGAAGTCTTATATTAAATTTTATCTTTACACTTAGCGTCGGACAAAAAACTAAGTAACCTTGAGTGTCAAATAGCAGGATATTTGAAATAGCTGATAATCTATGAATTTTTCCAAAAATGAGAGATATTTCAAATTTCTCTTAGCTATATTCGTATCATGTATTTGAAAATACATGATACGAATAACTCATGAGGTAATGTTCTTTTGGTGATATGTACAATAAAGTTAACATTTACGTTCATTTGACCTAGCTCAGCGGGCCTCGTGTTGGCCACCCCTGTTCTAGCTCATACTCTTGACGTTCCTGTAAACGAGGTTCTGTTTAATCTAGATGGCATATTATCATTTCTTTAAAGAACATTTATACAGTGGGTGATCGATTAATTGAACATAATTCGTTCCTAAACTTTCTTCGTTATCCGAATTGTTCGTTAACCGATTATCGATTTACCATATGTTTTTATGGGAATTTGATTAATTAGTTCTGGAAATTCGAAAAATAAAATAATATATACCGGTACTTTCTTACTACGTGCATTTATATGTAATAATAAAAATACATACATACACAGTCTTGCATTTTTATTAGTCATGATTTTTCCATTTGAAAGGGTTAAAGAATCTGTCTAATGTCGATTGCTTTTCTCATTTCTTCAGAATTTTTCGGAAGTAATTAATAGTATTGTAATTGTAGAGATTTCCAACCTCATTAACCTTATTCTGGTTTGGATGCCTCTTGGATGATCGTTGTTCTGTTGGATGACTGTTGTTCTGACATTCTCCCACTTCTTCAAAAGATCTTTAGTAGCAGATGTCGACATTGGTCCTCTTTCGTCTTCGTCATTTTCAAGAGAAAACACATCTCGCTGAGTTTCTTGGTGCTGTTCATTTGAGAGTTCTTGGAGTTCTTCTGTGTCAGATCAGTTTCAGGTTCCATTATGAGCTCTAATGATCTTTATTTCTCAGATGTGAGTTTTATTACTCCATTAGCAGCTTGGGACTTCTTGATATATTTTTCATGGCTAAGATTGTGCCTACCGTAGACCTGTTCAAGCCATACTACCTAGCAACATCAGAAATCTTTTGCCTACTTTCTACTTTAGCTATTATCTCTTACTTGGTTTTTACGTTGAGCACAGTTCTTGGCACTCCTCTTTTTAGACTCCATAATATTATCAGTTTCTTTTTTAAATAAAAAGTTCAGAAAAGCACTTACAAAAATTCAGAGAACAGAAATCGACTAGCCCACAAAAAATTATTTAAATGTAAGGCCCGGAAGAAATTCAAAATTTGGTATTAAAATGTCAACGAATATCCGATGGGATAGTTAAACTTTCACCTTTCGTAAATAAACCATGACGCAAAACTTAACGAGTGCCCGTCCGACAGTCTCGCAAAGACTATAAAAAAATATTTGTCAGAAACGTAAACAAAAAGCTGGAATTGCAAGGGAGAGTTTCAAAATTAGGAGAAATATTATACTATCCGATCGGTATCGGGTTGAGCGTCGATGTTGACGCCTCTCGTGCTCCGAAAAGTTTTGAATTGTTACCTGAAGACAAGGGAAAATCAATCGGTATTGATTATTTTCCGTCGCTTCTTTTTACGTTTGTTTCAGGGCTGTGGAGTCGGAGTCGAAGTCGGATAATAAGGAAAAGTCGGAGTCAGAGTCAGAGTTGGAGTCGGTAGATTTTTACGCGACTTTACAGCCCTGGCAGGGCTGTAAAGTCGGAGTCGGAGTCGTGGAGTTTTGGTGTTTTAGCCGGAGTCGGAGTCGGTAGATTTTTACGCGACTCCTCAGCCCTAATTTGTTCAGTAAAGTGTTCGTTATCCGATCATGTNGTCGGTAGATTTTTACGCGACTTTACAGCCCTGGCAGGGCTGTAAAGTCGGAGTCGGAGTCGTGGAGTTTTGGTGTTTTAGCCGGAGTCGGAGTCGGTAGATTTTTACGCGACTCCTCAGCCCTAATTTGTTCAGTAAAGTGTTCGTTATCCGATCATAAAAATCTTTCGCGAAAGTGTTTGTTATCCGATTTGTTCGCTATCCTAACTGTTCGTTAACCGATCACTCACTGTACTTGTAAAGTTTCTTTCTTTTCGTTTTTCGATATCCGTCGTTTGCACGTGGTTCTTCGTTCTTGACCTTCTTTTGTTCCACGCTTGCCCTGTTGTTTTAACCGCTTCCGGTTTTGGAGGATTAACTACACCCTTACATACTATAAATTAATTTTTCTAATTATTACTATTTCTAATTACTATCATCATCATTATTATTGCTGTTGAAAATATTATTAAATTTGTTATAATAATTTTAACCAATTGTCATGAATTTTAACGCTTAAACTTTTATTGATGTTATGTTTTGGTTTTTTATTATTTCGTAACTTTCTTTAATTTTTTTTTTGTACCAATTCGTTTCTTTGTGTTAAATTCTGACTTCATCTTTCTTTATACAGTGCAGTAATACTTTGACTTACGCGATTTTCAAATCTGGTCGATTCGTCGTTTGTTTGAGCGCCACGCAACTAATGATTACTCACTCCCCCCACTCTATTGTTCAGCTTACATGTTCGGACGTGTCGCGCGGAATCGACACATAAATAACACAAAATAAATTGTAGCTATTTCTGTGTTTGTTATATCTACGAAGACTTGAGAGACTCTATGTGGTGAAATCCTTGTAACCGTGAACGAATCAAAAGACGAGATAAGATTAACAAGAACAGTTATTAGGTTACATACATCCGATTTGGATTTTACACAAATTGCGAAATTATACCCCGACTTATGCGAATTTGACCTAAGCGGTTACCGCTCGGTCCGACCTATCGCGTAATTTCGGGGTATTACTTTATTAAATTGTTTATTGTGCAATGCTCGTAAAAATCTGAATTTATCTTTCTATGTTTCAGATCGGCGATATGTTCTTTTAGACGTGTTTCTACTATTCTTTTATTTTCTTATATGTAGTTTTTTGGATTCTTACAGGTGCATGGTATTGAGTAGAGTGCTTTCGTTATGCTATACTATCTTATTGCTTGGTTTAGGTTTGATATTTTGTATTCTTTGTTGCAATTTTTCATAAGTTGGATCAAGTTTTATATTCACTTTGTTGAGATCTTTACTTATTTCTTCGAAGAAGCTTTTGATGTAAGGAAAAGCTTTATATTTTACGTCTGTGTTCTTGTTTTTTGATTTCATTTGCTCATTCTTATTGTTGATTTTACTTTCACATTTTGGTATTACTCTGTTTGTGTAACCGTTTAATTGAAATTTCGCTTTTAGTTCTTTGATATATTTGTTTCTATTTTGTATTGTACTTGTTCTGCTTAGTATTTTTTTTTATATTCCACACTGAATATGTTTTCCTTTATATATTGTGGAGTATTTGAATTGTAGTTTATGACTTTTTGGATTTCACTTGGTTTTCTATATGGTTTAAATTCTTGTATTTCTTTTCTTCGTTTTATCACTATATCAAGGTAGTTTACTGTAATAGCCCGAATATAACGGGACCCCGAATTTAACGCGACTCTAAAATTTTCATGAAGATATTTAGAAAAAAAATAATACTCATAAAAGAATTCAAAGAAAGTAAAATTCAATCAGATAAGCATTTATTTTTGTAATTACAGTAGAGCGTCGTTTATCCGAATCAATTGAAAACTGGGGTGGTTCGGATAACTTACTTTTTCGGATGACGAATCATGCACGAAAAAATATATTAATTTATCCTATGTTGAAAATTTTCTCCGTTGCGTGTCGCTTTGCGTTGAATTTTCGTCGATGTTAAGCCTAATGAAGACTATTGTATTGTTAAAAATTATTTTTTTATTTTATACAAACAAAATAAATATATTGAAAAATATAAAAACAATAGAAAATTATACTTCAGATGTTAATTTAGTATCAAAAACGTAAAATATTTGAGTAACCCAAGAAATAGCCGAAGATTGCAGCGCCACGGCACTAGCGAAAATTTAAATTTGCCGACTGGAATGCTTTCGGATAACAGACGTTTCGGATAACCAGCTTTCGGATAAACGACGCTCTACTGTATAGCTTATAACACAGGCAATCTCTGTAGGAAAATGTCCTTGTTTATATTACATTCCATTACTTAAACACCGAATTTAGCGCGAGTCGATTTTTTAACGGAAAATAAATGGTCGAAAAATATCGCGTTATATTCGGTCTAATACGGTATTTCTGTGTTTGTTTCGTTTTCTATCTTAAATTTAATTTTATTGTTTAGTTCATTTATCTTGTATTCTATTTCCTCTATTTTTACCATTGTTTGGTCGTATGAAATAATTACGTCGTCTACATATTTTTTTGTAAAATTTTATGCCTGTGATATTATTGATTTCTTGGTCTATGTGTATCATGACAAGCTCTGAAATTTTCGGACCTATAACTAATCCCATGCTAATTTCTACTTATTGTGAATAAAATTTCTCGTTTGTGATGAAATAATAGAGAATTTGCGGCCGACGTTTTCAACACAAAAACGTGTACGTCAAACGTTCAGCGCCGCCGTTCAGTAAGCCTAGAAGTTTGACAATGGCGTTCGGAACGTCAGTAGAATCGTGCTCGACGTTGTAAACACCATTGTCAAACTTATAGGCTCACAGGAAGGCCTATCTACGATAGGTATTACTTCTTCACCTGGTTTGTGTGTCATCAATTATATGTTCAGTATTGGTGTTTTGCCATTTTCATTTTCTAATAAATTATATATTTTTAAAAAATATATAATTTTTTATATTTAAAAAAATATCTTATTAAAAAAATATCATTTAAAAAAATATATATTACATTTATTAAAAAAATATCATTTAAAAAAATATATATTACATTTACTTCATTATTGAGACAATGATACAGCGCAAAATTGATGCGCTATATCATGTGTTACTGAGGCAGGTACTACAGTACTGTACAGTACATAGCGCTTGCGTGGAATCGAAAGTGTTACTCTGTGAAAAGTCTATAGTAAGTCTACAAGTATGTATTTTCCACATCTAACAACTCGTGTTTTTTTCATTTCTGAACGGTACTTTCTTAGTTCTAATAAGTGTCTTCCAGTAACGGAGTTAATAAAATTATTGAACTCTGGTAGTTCATGTATTGTGATGAACATGGGGAAAGATTTCACCAAAATATTTCTGTATTGGAAGGAAGATATCAGGGCCACTGTAATGAAGAAATGCTTGCGGATTACTGTCGGTCTGTGTGTAGGGATGCACCAGAACTCACTTACAAGAAGCAAGCCAAAAGAAAACGATCTCATGAAGTCACCACATGATTCTCTTCACACCGTAACACCTGCCAGGTATTCTTTCATTAATTTAAAACTCTTAAAGTTGCTGTAATTTAAAAAAAATTCAAAAGCATTTTCAATGTTGTTAGCATCAATAATTAAAATGTATCGATCTCTTTTATGCTGTTAAAATCACCTATTGTATAACACAGAAACTACAGCTAATTAAAAATTTTTCTTTGTCATATTTAATTTTTTCACTCCAAAATTAGTAAGATTTCACTTAAGAAATAAAGGAAATATTCAAAAACATTTTTTTTTGTTGTCCAGTGTAATCGGCTGTGAGTGGAACAGTTTCTTATAGTTATCATTAAGAAAAAATATGATATCTTCAATTTTTTAAGATATCGTGTTTTCAATTGGTGTTTAATTGACCAAAATCTTTATATGGTTTTTGTTTTAATGTTCCTTGTATTATAGCATTTGATTTATATAACTACAAAGGTTATTTTACGTAACGGTTTATCGCACCGAGTAACCAATATAACACATTTTAAATTAAAAATTGTTGGAATAATTGGTTCATCAATAACATATAATGACTAGAACAAGACTGTATACTGCATCAAAACTGTCGCAAGTGGGTACTATACTGTACAGTACAGTACATGTCCATTCCCGTGTGTGTGATTCATTTGGTTAAGCGAAAATAGGACGGATTGCAATTATTTTAATAGCTGTGATTGTTTAGTCGCACTTGTATCAGAAACAATGAGTTTTATTTTAGCGACTGATAAATCCGCGACTAGAAATCACAAGTGGAGGCCTAGCCTTATGGAAGATAACCTTTATAATTGTATAAATCAAATACTGTACTATAATATAATATAATAGAAGGGTTAGAAGTACGAAATGATCTTAATGTTTGTTTTTATATTTTGCCCGAGAAACGTCGGCTTCATCTGCTAGTTATTTAATAAGCCAGTATAGATAATTGTTAATTTCTTGTTGCTAAATGACATATAAATACTTTCTAAGCACGTAATAAAATATAAAATAACAAAACTTACAAAAATTATACCTTTATTATATCAGTAATACTAGTTACAACATATTTTAAATAACCGAACATTGCCTTATAAAAAACAATGAAAGTGACTTTTTATTCCACGTTTGCAGATGTTGAAGGATTATCCTGATCGTCTTCGGGTTCAGAGATTAAATTTTGACGTTTTTCTTTCAATTTCAGTAAGTTAATATATTTTTGTTTGAGATATTCCACGTTATATTTCAGTTCTAATATTTGGAGCTCGCGTTGGAGTTTATCACATAAATCCGTCGGCATAATTGAAAATAATGTCAAAAGTGAAAATAGTAGTACATTTTTTGAGGAAGGATTCGATTCCTCCTCTTCCTCTTCTGTATAATCCGAATTTTCTGGGGGTGAAAACTCAACCCAGGAAGCATCACAGTTTCTCCTAAGTTCGTCGAAATCGAACCCGCCATCTCTGGGTATTGGGGTTGAACATCGAGGAGGAGGTGATACTGGTTCCATTAGACTCAAGACATGTAATTTTCGTTCTGACTGAATTATTGAAGCGTCCCCTGAAAAGCAAATACTTCACTTTAATTGTTTGAGAATTGTTTCATATTATTATTTATATTGTTATTATTAATTTCGTTATAAATATCTAGCTATTGTTATATTTTGTTCTACTTTTGTTCTAAAATAAAATTTGAAGTATAAATAAATAAAATCATGTGTGCTAGTTTTTTTAACAGAGGGAAAGAATGGCGATCGATCGATTAAAATAAAATCTGGCAACAGATGGCGCACACTCAATTTTAATTTTTTGCTGGAAAAGTTATACAACTCGTCGCTAGATTTTTGTTCCTTCCAAAAAGTCGGTTTCTGAAATTTACGAGTTATTGAAACGAGACCATCGGTGTTATTAATATCCATTTTAACGATGGCTAACGAAATTACTGTATATTTTAAGTTCATCGTTAACTGTGTACAGTACATAAGCTTTAAATATGGGCATATGTCAGGACAATTATCTCTGTTTTTTCTGTCACTCGTACGCACATGAACTTACATGTAAGAGAGATGTATATATGTGTAGAACACAGATTATACTGTACTTAAAAGCATTTTAACTGAAGTCTTATAGAAAATATTATACGTTCGTCTCGCGAATCCGAACTCCGCTTAATTGAAACCAACTCTGTGTTTATTCTAATGTCTCAATTAAAAATGTGGTTCGAACATTTAATATGACCGAAAATCATACACTATTTATATAAAAGTGTACACCTGAATATAAAAAAATACGTTGTTCGAACTGTGGAACGTTCGAAGTACGAGGTACTGTATTCCTGTAATTGTCATTAGTTTTTTCGATTTCTTTTGCTTTATATATAACTTCTAATCTAAACTGAAATTGTAAAATAGATGATTTTTCCACACAGCATTGCAATACCTTTTTTGTATTGCTGTGTAGCAAAAGTAAAAGATATTCAGTATGATAAGAAAAAGTAAGACATAGATAGGAAGTAAATCACAACCGAAAAATCATTGTCCTTAATTGCAATAAATGTCGATAAACTGACTGATAGAAAATGTCACTAGTACACTATAACTAAAGAAATTATTAACAAAGAGAAAACGTCGTACAAAGACATATAACAAAAAGAATTATAATATTAAATCCTGCTTATTGAAGGTATTTAATAGAAGCGTTGCGCAATATCAATGTTCATAAATAATTTTCTCGCATTTTATGCTGTCAGAGTTTTTCTACCAACGTCCCAGCTAGTCCCCATTCAAAA
>NW_019384770.1:495370-508338 GCF_000671375.1 Centruroides sculpturatus
GTGAGCCTAGAAGTTTGACAATGGCGTTCGGAACTTCAGTAGAATCGTGCTCGACGTTCTAAACGCCGTTGTCAAATTTATAGGCTCACAGGAAGGCCTATCTACGATCGGTCTTACTTCTTCACCTGGTTTGTGTGTCTTCAATTGTATGTTCACTATTGGTGTTTTGCCATTTTCATTTTCTAATAAATTATATATTTTTAAAAAATATATAATTTTTTATATTTAAAAAAATATCTTATTAAAAAAATATCATTTAAAAAAATATATATTACATTTATTAAAAAAATATCATTTAAAAAAATATATATTACATTTACTTCATTATTGAGACAATGATACAGCGCAAAATTGATGCGCTATATCATGTGTTACTGAGGCAGGTACTACAGTACTGTACAGTACATAGCGCTTGCGTGGAATCGAAAGTGTTACTCTGTGAAAAGTCTATAGTAAGTCTACAAGTATGTATTTTCCACATCTAACAACTCGTGTTTTTTTCATTTCTGAACGGTACTTTCTTAGTTCTAATAAGTGTCTTCCAGTAACGGAGTTAATAAAATTATTGAACTCTGGTAGTTCATGTATTGTGATGAACATGGGGAAAGATTTCACCAAAATATTTCTGTATTGGAAGGAAGATATCAGGGCCACTGTAATGAAGAAATGCTTGCGGATTACTGTCGGTCTGTGTGTAGGGATGCACCAGAACTCACTTACAAGAAGCAAGCCAAAAGAAAACGATCTCATGAAGTCACCACATGATTCTCTTCACACCGTAACACCTGCCAGGTATTCTTTCATTAATTTAAAACTCTTAAAGTTGCTGTAATTTAAAAAAAATTCAAAAGCATGTTCAATGTTGTTAGCATCAATAATTAAAATGTATCGATCTCTTTTATGCTGTTAAAATCACCTATTGTATAACACAGAAACTACAGCTAATTAAAAATTTTTCTTTGTCATATTTAATTTTTTCACTCCAAAATTAGTAAGATTTCACTTAAGAAATAAAGGAAATATTCAAAAACATTTTTTTTTGTTGTCCAGTGTAATCGGCTGTGAGTGGAACAGTTTCTTATAGTTATCATTAAGAAAAAATATGATATCTTCAATTTTTTAAGATATCGTGTTTTCAATTGGTGTTTAATTGACCAAAATCTTTATATGGTTTTTGTTTTAATGTTCCTTGTATTATAGCATTTGATTTATATAACTACAAAGGTTATTTTACGTAACGGTTTATCGCACCGAGTAACCAATATAACACATTTTAAATTAAAAATTGTTGGAATAATTGGTTCATCAATAACATATAATGACTAGAACAAGACTGTATACTGCATCAAAACTGTCGCAAGTGGGTACTATACTGTACAGTACAGTACATGTCCATTCCCGTGTGTGTGATTCATTTGGTTAAGCGAAAATAGGACGGATTGCAATTATTTTAATAGCTGTGATTGTTTAGTCGCACTTGTATCAGAAACAATGAGTTTTATTTTAGCGACTGATAAATCCGCGACTAGAAATCACAAGTGGAGGCCTAGCCTTATGGAAGATAACCTTTATAATTGTATAAATCAAATACTGTACTATAATATAATATAATAGAAGGGTTAGAAGTACGAAATGATCTTAATGTTTGTTTTTATATTTTGCCCGAGAAACGTCGGCTTCATCTGCTAGTTATTTAATAAGCCAGTATAGATAATTGTTAATTTCTTGTTGCTAAATGACATATAAATACTTTCTAAGCACGTAATAAAATATAAAATAACAAAACTTACAAAAATTATACCTTTATTATATCAGTAATACTAGTTACAACATATCTTAAATAACCGAACATTGCCTTATAAAAAACAATGAAAGTGACTTTTTATTCCACGTTTGCAGATGTTGAAGGATTATCCTGATCGTCTTCGGGTTCAGAGATTAAATTTTGACGTTTTTCTTTCAATTTCAGTAAGTTAATATATTTTTGTTTGAGATATTCCACGTTATATTTCAGTTCTAATATTTGGAGCTCGCGTTGGAGTTTATCACATAAATCCGTCGGCATAATTGAAAATAATGTCAAAAGTGAAAATAGTAGTACATTTTTTGAGGAAGGATTCGATTCCTCCTCTTCCTCTTCTGTATAATCCGAATTTTCTGGGGGTGAAAACTCAACCCAGGAAGCATCACAGTTTCTCCTAAGTTCGTCGAAATCGAACCCGCCATCTCTGGGTATTGGGGTTGAACATCGAGGAGGAGGTGATACTGGTTCCATTAGACTCAAGACATGTAATTTTCGTTCTGACTGAATTATTGAAGCGTCCCCTGAAAAGCAAATACTTCACTTTAATTGTTTGAGAATTGTTTCATATTATTATTTATATTGTTATTATTAATTTCGTTATAAATATCTAGCTATTGTTATATTTTGTTCTACTTTTGTTCTAAAATAAAATTTGAAGTATAAATAAATAAAATCATGTGTGCTAGTTTTTTTAACAGAGGGAAAGAATGGCGATCGATCGATTAAAATAAAATCTGGCAACAGATGGCGCACACTCAATTTTAATTTTTTGCTGGAAAAGTTATACAACTCGTCGCTAGATTTTTGTTCCTTCCAAAAAGTCGGTTTCTGAAATTTACGAGTTATTGAAACGAGACCATCGGTGTTATTAATATCCATTTTAACGATGGCTAACGAAATTACTGTATATTTTAAGTTCATCGTTAACTGTGTACAGTACATAAGCTTTAAATATGGGCATATGTCAGGACAATTATCTCTGTTTTTTCTGTCACTCGTACGCACATGAACTTACATGTAAGAGAGATGTATATATGTGTAGAACACAGATTATACTGTACTTAAAAGCATTTTAACTGAAGTCTTATAGAAAATATTATACGTTCGTCTCGCGAATCCGAACTCCGCTTAATTGAAACCAACTCTGTGTTTATTCTAATGTCTCAATTAAAAATGTGGTTCGAACATTTAATATGACCGAAAATCATACACTATTTATATAAAAGTGTACACCTGAATATAAAAAAATACGTTGTTCGAACTGTGGAACGTTCGAAGTACGAGGTACTGTATTCCTGTAATTGTCATTAGTTTTTTCGATTTCTTTTGCTTTATATATAACTTCTAATCTAAACTGAAATTGTAAAATAGATGATTTTTCCACACAGCATTGCAATACCTTTTTTGTATTGCTGTGTAGCAAAAGTAAAAGATATTCAGTATGATAAGAAAAAGTAAGACATAGATAGGAAGTAAATCACAACCGAAAAATCATTGTCCTTAATTGCAATAAATGTCGATAAACTGACTGATAGAAAATGTCACTAGTACACTATAACAAAAGAAATTATTAACAAAGAGAAAACGTCGTACAAAGACATATAACAAAAAGAATTATAAAATTAAATCCTGCTTATTGAAGGTATTTAATAGAAGCGTTGCGCAATATCAATGTTAATAAATAATTTTCTCGCATTTTATGCTGTCAGAGTTTTTCTACCAACGTCCCAGCTATTCCCCATTTAAAAGGAAGACAAGTATGTATTGTGACTTACACAATAAAAAAAGGAACAAAGAAAACGAGAACGAATAAGAATTGAATCGAGCATCAACGAATTGATATAACTAGAATTAAGTGAACGGAAGATCGATGGAGCCAAGTAAAGTACATATGATAATCGATCGTTCGATCACTGACATACGAACAAGTTTTGTATTGAATAAATTATTATTTGATAGTTTTACTTACAACTTTCATTTTCATTTGATGCCATCGAGTTTTCTGTAAGTGCAGTAAAAGTTATACTCAGCGTTTCAGCCATTTTTCGATCTTCAGTTTTTTTTCTCTTCTATTACTTTGACAAGAAATGGTAGCGCTTTCTCTATTTAAAGGTATTAGTTAGTACTGACGTCACTGGTAAAGATGCGTTAAAGAATGACACATTGCTAATCTTATATTACAGATTTTGTACACAAATACGTCATATGTTAATTAAAATTATAAACATTTCAATTGAAAATTTATGTTTTATACTGTTCCGCAGTGTAAATACAGTAGAGCATCGATTATCCGACCCTCGATTAACCGACCACCTTAGTCAACAAATTTCAAATGTCCGCTAGTAATGTAGCGCTACAGTATTTGGCTATGTCTTGGCTACTTTAATATTATTTTTACGTGTTTTAGCTCGGAACAGTGGATCGATTATAAAACGGAGCCAGTATTTAAACGAGGCTTAATTTTCTATTTTTTAACGATACAATAGCGACGATTATCATTTTTTTTAATTTGATAGGCTTAACATGAAAGAAAATTCTACGCGAATAGATTAACCGAGATATACTAATAAACTAATTACATGGGATATAATAATATACTACACTAATGATGGATTTTTTCATACTTTTCGGTTATCTGACCAATTAATTAAGCTAATGCCTCGTGTTTAATTAATCAGTGAATTATTTTTTAGGTTAGTTATTATAAAAATTGAAAAACAAAACGTTTTTCTTAGTTTTGAAGGCCCCTTGAAGAACCAACGC
The DNA here is from genome assembly GCF_000671375.1 of Centruroides sculpturatus. NCBI lineage: Eukaryota > Metazoa > Arthropoda > Arachnida > Scorpiones > Buthidae > Centruroides > Centruroides sculpturatus. The sequence continues at coordinate 499,938 of NW_019384770.1, forward strand.
TGGTTCGCGGGCCACAGTTTGAATAGTACCGTTCTCCTGTCTGATGACCTAGAAAGATCAAAGGTAACTATGAAAAAAATGTAAAGTATTGACGTGTCTAAAACTAAACAAAGCCTGAGGCAAGTGAAGTGATTGGATTGTCTTAAACTTAATCGATGCAAAAAACATCGTGTGTATCAGTCACGTTTGTTTAAATAACAATATTGTTTCAAAAAATTATTATTAGGATATATTATTGTTTACACATACAACTAAAGTTAATTCGACTTACTTCTGAATTTTTTGACGTTCTTTTTACAGAAGAAAGTGCAACATTCCTGTCTTATTCTTGCTTTGTTTACTCAATACTATTCAGAAGTGTCTACAATTACTCAAATAACTTTTATTTATATTTAAATTAAATATTTTCGATTTTTTAAAATTTTCTACAGGGTTTTTATATAAAGATAATGCTCCATACAAAATAATTTTGAAATATATTTTATATATAGGCTATATAACCTATTGTCTAAAGAGATCCTATGTATAGAATTTTATAAAGGAGAAAAATCTTATAAAAATGTTAATAATTTAATTAAACTTTAAATGGTCCTAGAAAATTAGGCAGTGAATGGCAAGCCAAAGATGGGATTACTGCTTCTAAAACATTAATTTTAATAAAAATTAAAATGAAAGTTTTTTATCAATTTTAATTTAAATACAGTATAATAGTGTTTTAAAGTAATATTTACTCGAAAATTTTTAATGTCAGTTAAATACGAGGGCTGTTCGGAAAGTTCGCGGCTTCAAATAGAANAAGATAATGCTCCATACAAAATAATTTTGAAATATATTTTATATATAGGCTATATAACCTATTGTCTAAAGAGATCCTATGTATAGAATTTTATAAAGGGGAAAAATCTTATAAAAATATTAATAATTTAATTAAACTTTGAATGGTCCTAAAAAATTAGGCAGTGAATGGCAAGCCAAAGATGGTAATACTGCTTCTAAAATATTAATTTTAATGAAAATCAAAATGAAAGTTTCTTTATCATCAATTTTAATTTAAATATAATACCGTTTTAAAGTAATATTTACACTAAAAACCTTAATGTCAGTCAAATATATGTAGTGAGTGATTGAAGTAAGATAGCGTGCGAAATAACGTAACAGTACATCGTATAACAGTAGATCTCTAATTAAAGTTATTGTGGTGTGACAGAGATGTTTTTTTTTATTTATTCATTTTATAATAGGCTATATAAAATCCAATTTCTTTCACATCAGTTTTTATTGTCGTCAGACGGACCATGAGACATAAAACACGTGATATTCAAAAATATACTTACGAAAATCGACTTATTAACTAAAGTCATAAATATAATTTATGTATTCATGAAAGTATATAAATCTACTGTATACATTGTAGGCCTATACAAAGATGATTGCTTGTTGGTTATAATTTTGTTCATAAAATGTATGTAAGATTTATATTTTTAGATGCTTTTAAATAAATTTCTAAGTATAATTTTAAACAATAATTACAGTATCAAATTATATATAGTGTCATCTGTGTAAAATTACCTGTTACTTCTACATACCAGTATATCCATAAATAGAAATATGTTGTAACAAGCTTATACAAGGATTTTTCCAAGTAATTCTGACTTAAATTTATTACTTTCAAGCTAATATATTTGATTACAATGTACATGTATACTGTACAATAGTGTATTGAAGATATAAACATGCAACATGGCTTCTTTCAATGATATGAATGTAGTATCATTACTGAGGCAGGTAGTACGGTACAGTAATACCTCGACTTACGCTACCCCGACTTACGCGATCCCGCAGTTACGCGATTTTCAAATCTCGACGATTTGTCTTTTGTTTGAGCGCCACTTAATTCTTGATTACTCACTCCCCTCACACTATTGTTCGGCTTACACGTTCGGACGTGTCGCGCGGAATTGACATATAGCTACAATTTAATTTGTGTTATTTATTTATGTGTTTGTTATATCTACGGAGACTTACTATGTCATCCAAACGAAGTAGAACTGATTCTTCTGCATCAAACAAAAAAAGCAAAACTTTACCTTTGGAATGTAAAGTTAACATTATTAAAGACTTCGATACAATAATGAAAATTTTTGAATTGGCAAAGAAGTTTGATTTACTGGAATCGAAGGTCAGAACAATTATAAAAGATATAGAAAAAATTTTCGAAGCTGTGAAAAACGCTCAATCTTCAAATTGAAGCATCATTAGTAAATGTCACGGTATTATCGCTGAGATGGAAACAATGTTAAAATTGTAGTGTGATAATCAAGTAAATATGAAAAATTGCATAATAGTATAATTTGTTATACATATAGTGTTATCTAAGATTTTATTAAACATTTTTTTTTAAATTATTGTTTTTATTTAGTCTGCGGCTCCAAATTAAAAATTATTTGTATGTATATATATATATCGAAATTATACCCCGACTTACGCGAATTCGACTTACGCGGTTATCGCTCGGTCCTACCTATCGCGTAAGTTCGGGGTATTACTGTATGTTTGTAATTCTTGACCGAAACGTTTGTTCGTTTCTTTCGTTTTTTCTGTCTTTTTAAAAACATGCTATTCTTCATTCTTTCGTTTACCAGAAGCTAATTCATCATATAAATCAGAAAAACTAAGAGATTCACCTTCATCTTGATCATCTCCAGAAGTAGAAGCTTCAGAATTTAATTCTTATTGAGATTTTGAATTATCAACATCTAGGGCATCTAGGCTATCAGTTGCCCATATTTTTATTTCCTCTTTTTGAAATTTCATTTTGAATCTTGGATCTAATAAAGATGACAAGCATAAAGACTTGTTTTCTATGTATGCTAAAAATTTTTTTTTTTTTTTTTTTGATTTTCTAGTTCTTTTATTTTTGTGTTAATGCCACTAAAGGAAGTAGAGTATTGCTCTTTGCTTTTTATAAGAATAATTTATAAATTTCTATTGTGGGTCAGAAATTATATTTGCTGGCTTCCACAGTGATTTCTTTGAATGGTTTTAAAAGTAGAACAATTTTTTCAACGAGAGACCACTGATATGGGCTCAACATAAAAATATTATTATCTATAGCATATGTGACAAGGGGGTTTTTGCTGTTCCAACATGTAGTATGTATAATTCCAGAGAGTAGGAACATTTTGAATTAATTAAATTTGCTTACAGCTACAGCAGAATGATTAAAATGTGTGACAATATTTCTATTAACTGTGATTACAGTTTTCACATCTTGTTGAGAAAATATGCATTCGTTTAGTGTCAGCTGCAGTGTATGTATAAAACATGATAATGCTTCTAAGTTGCAATTCTAATTCAAGCTGTCATATTTGCTGCAGAATCTCTCAGTAGGCCCCACTAAGAATATCTTATCACTTGTCAACTGATACTGTTCAAGAACAATTTTTATCTGTTCACTGATTCGTATAGCTGTGTGGGAACCTTCAAAGGGAACAATTCGCAATACAGCTCTTTCTTCCTGAAAATCATCATTCGACCAGTGGGCTGTTACACTTAAAAAAGCAGAATTGTTTGTAGTTGCTGTTCAAATATCAGCGGTTAAAGAAATATATTTTGTTTTTATTAAACACAGAAATACTTCAGCTTTTTAAACAATGTCGAAGTTTCCATGCGTCAACAATTAAGTGTTGAAATTTATTTTAGAAACTTTCCCAAACAAAGGAAGAGATTGTTGATTTTGCAAGGATATTCGATCGTCTCTTGTTTACCTGAACCCGAGGTAGACAAAAATACCAGGCTGAGAAAAATGAGTTTTTTCCACATTATAATTAACTATATAATTAACTCCAGGATCTCACACTACCAACACAATAAATTATTAACACTAATTGTTAAAGGACTCTATTGTTAAAGGAAAAGTATGATGTACTGTACAGGAGCAAGCCATTGCTAGATTGAGGCGGAGAGCATATATTTTAAATTAAATAAATTAAAAATAAAACTAAAAATTGCACAATAAATAATTGCTAATTTAAACAAATTTTATATTAAGTCTTTCGGACGTTAAGGTTAGAAACTTCAATCACATCCGGGGCCATTACAATTTGTTTAACACCGATCACTTTTCAAATAGACCAGTATTATTTCGTAGGCCATTCTCTCTTCTGGGAGAAGGTCAACACATTCCGCCACAGTCCTATCTTTCTATCAGAGCAGTGTTACGGTGGTACTCGAATAGGAAAATTACGAGGTTACCAGTGTGCACAAATTTGTTTGAAGTGGTTTTCGAGGATGTCGAGTTTAAATATTTGTCCGTTTTTTACTAAATTTGATTGGTTGGCAGATTACCGTTTGATATTCGGCTGTGAGTGGAACAGTTTCTTACAGTTAACATCTTCGATTTTTTAAGATATCGTGTTTTTAATTGGTGTCTAATTGAGCAATAAAATTGTGCCATTTCGTACCGTTCGAGTATTGCTATACACGTGACAATAGTAGGTTGAAATGAACAAACTTTTTATATGGTTTCGGTTTAATATTCCTTATACTATAGCATTTGATTTTATAACTAGAAAGGTTATTTTATGTAAAGGTTTATCGCGCCGAGTGACCAATCTAACACATTTTAAATTATATATTGTTGGGAATAATTGTTTCATCAATAACATATAATATCTAGAACAAGACTGTATACTGCATCAAAACTATAGCAAGTGGGTACTGAACATGCCATTTCCGTCTGTGTGATTTATTTTTTTCTGCGACAGTCGCGTAGCAGAGAAAAAGGACCGATTGAAATTTTTTAGTCGCTACGATTATTTAGTCGCAAGTGTATTAAACCAAATAATATAATATAATATAATATAATAGAAAGGTTGGTACAAAATAATTTTAATGTATGTTTTTATATTTTGCCCGAGAAACGTCGGCCTCATCTGCTAATTATTTAATAAGCCAGTATAGATCAACGGTGGGCAACCCCCGGCCCGCGAAAAGTTTTTATCCGGCCTGTGAGATGTTTAGAAGAAATTATAAATAAATATTTTTCGATGAAATTCGTCTAGTTTAAATTGAATATTATTTTCTGAAGTGTTGCCGCAGCAATGACAGGAAAAAATAAGGGAGTCATTTCCTTATTCAAACAAAAAATGGAAGAACAGAATTTTTCTAAATTATTTATATCTAATCGCATCATCCATCAAGAAAATTTATGTGCAAAGCTATGCAATTAGAAAATGTAATGTCTGTCCAATTTTACTACATAGGGCTGTTTTTATTGTGTTAAAAGTCACTTAGATTTTACAAATAAATGAGCCGTTCACAGTTGGGCACACGCATTTGTAAAATCAATGTGACTCATACAACAAGGAATTCATATAAAACGGAATAATCAACAGTGTTATAGGGGGGTCGACTGTAGTAATTAATTTCTTTTTATTTATTTATTTATTTATTTCATATTTGCAAACTAAAAATTTACAGGTCACAAGGTGTCAATTAACTACTATGGCCCGTGGAGAAAACGTAAAATTTATTCTGGCCCAAGTTATAAGAAAAGTTGCCCACCCTTGGTATAGATAATTGTTAATTTCTTGTTACTAAATTGCATATAAATACTTTCTAAGCACGAAATAAAATATAAAATAACAAAACTTACAAAAGTTATACCTTTAATATATCAGTAACACTAGTTACAATATATCATAAGTAGCCGAACATTGCCATATAAATAACGGTAAAAGTGAGTTTTTATTCCACGTTTGCAGATGTTGAACAATTATCCGGATCGTCTTCGGATTCAGAGATTAAATTTTGACGTTCTTCTTTCGGTTTCTTAGAGTTAAGATATATTCGTCTGATATATTTCGTGTGATATTTCGCATCTAAAATATCGAGCTCGCGTTTGAGTTTATCACATGAATCCTTCGGTATAATTGAAAATAATTTCGAAAGTGATAATAGAACTGTACATCCTGAAAAAAGTTGCATTTTCAGCTCTTCTTTATTATCCGAATCTTCTGCATTTAAACACTCGGACCAGAGATCATCAAACTCATTCATGAATTTGTCGATATCGAACCCGCTTTCGCTGGATATTGAGTTTGAACATTCAGTAGAAAGTAATTCTGGTTCAGTTAGACTCAACTCTTCTATTTTTCGTGCTAACTCAAGTTGCTCCTCGTAGAGATCGCCCACTAAAAAGTAAATACTCCACTTTAATTATTTGAGAATTATTTTATATTATTATTTATATTGTCATTATTAATTTCGTTATAAATGTCTAGCTATTGTTATATCTTATTCTACTTTTGTTCTAAAATAAAATTTGAAGTATAAATAAAATAAAATCATTTGTGTTAGTTTTTTAACAGAGGGAAAGAATGGCGATCGATCGATTAAAATAAAATTTGCTAACAGATGGCGGCGCACACCCAATTTTAATTTTTTGCTGGGAAAGCTATGCAACTCGTTGCTAGATTTTTGTTCCTTCCAAAAAGTAGGTTTCTGAAATTTACGAGTTATTGAAACGAGACCATCGGTGTTATTAATATCCATTTTAACGATGGCTAACGAAATTACAGTATATATTAAGTTTATCGTTAACTGTGTACTGTACAGTATATATGCTTTAAACATGGGCATATGTGAGGACAATTGTCTCTTCTGCCACTCGTACGCACATAAACTTACATGTAAGAAATATGTATATATGTGTACAACACATAGATTATACTGTACTTAAAAACATTTTAGCTGAAGCCATATAGAAAATATTATCTGATCGTCCTCGTAACTTTTATTTATGTATTATACGTTCGTCTCGCTAACCCGAACTCCGCTTCATTGAAACCAACTTTGAGTTTATTCTAATGTCTCAATCAAAAATGTGATTGAAACATTTAACATGACCGAAAATCATACACTATATAAAAGTATACACCTGAATATAAAAAAATAAATCGTTCGAACTGTAAAATGTTCGAAGTACGAAGTTCTCTACTCCTGTCTTTGCCATTAGTTTTTTCGAATTCTTTTGCTTTATGTATAACTTCTAATTTAAACTGAAATTGTAAAATAGATGATTTTTCCACACAGCATTGCAATACCTTCCCTGTATTGCTGTGTAGCAAAAGTAAAAGATATTCATTATGATAAGAAAAAAATAAAACCGATATAGAAAGTAAATCACAACCGGAAAAATCATTGTCTTTAATTGTAGTGAAAGTCAATAAACTGATTGATAGAAAATGTCACTAGTACACTAGAACAAAAGAAATTACTGTATTAACAAAGTCGAAACGTCGCACAAAAGCATATAACAAAAGAAATTATAAATTTAAATACTGATTATTGAAGGTAATTAATAGAAACATTGTGCAATATCAATGTTAATAAATAATTTTTTCGCATTTTATGCTGTCAGAGTTTTTCTACCAACGTCCCAGCTATTCCATATTCAAAAGGAAGACAAGTATGTATTGTGACTTACACAATAAAAAAAAACAAAGAAAACGAGAACGAATAAGAATTAAATCGATCATCAGAGAATTGTTATAACTAGAATTAAGTGAACTGAAGATCGATCTTCTTGATCGATCTTCAGTTCACTTAATTCTAGTTATTTCAATTCACTTAATTCTAGTTATCACTTAATTAAACGATCGATCACCATGTGAAGTACACATGGTGATCGATCGTTCGATCACTGACATACGAACAAGTTTTGTACAGAATAAATTATTATTTGATACTTTTACTTACAACTTTCATCGTCGTCACTTAATAACATCGAGTGTTCTGTAAGGAATGCGGTATCAATTTCTTCAGTCATCATTTTGGCCATTTTCCGATCTTCAGTTTTTTCCTCTCTCTTCTATTGTTATTTTGACCAGAAATAGTAGCGCTTCCTCTATTTAAAGCAATTGGTTAGTACCAACGTCACTGGTAAAGATGCGTCAAAATATGACACATTGCTTATCTTAGATTACAGAACGCTGGTTTTGCGGGCTACAGTTTGAATAGCATCATTCTCTTGTCTGATGACCTTCTTGAAAGGTCAGAAGTCACTAGAAAGAAAAGGTGAAGTATAAATTTGATAATTGATGTTGTGAAGGGACGAATATTTATCATTTAGTCACACATTTAAGCAAAGATTCATCCGATTTTTCATAGCGAAGTGACTTATTTAAGTGACTAACGTGAACTTTTAAAAGTGAGATTCGAATAACAATTGCTCTCTTTGTCTCCTTAAGAATGCATTTTTTAAAATTGTATTTTTAAAAAAATTTAGCAACGAGTTTCGTAATTTTTCCGGCAACAGTCAAAACTGTGTGTGGCGCCGTCTGTTACGATATTTTGCTTAAAAACTTTTTATATTATTAATTATTATAAAATGACAAAA
>NW_019384770.1:508487-518786 GCF_000671375.1 Centruroides sculpturatus
ATCCATCAAGAAAATCTATGTGCAAAAGCTATGCAATTAGAAAATGTAATGTCTGTCGTATCCAACTACATAGTGCTGTTTTTATTGTGTTTAAAGTCACTTAAATTTTACAAATAGATGAGCCGTTCACAGCCCGGCACACGCATTTGTAAAATCTAAGTGACTCATACAACATGGAATTCATATAAAACGGAATAATCAACAGTGTTATAGGGGGGTCGACTGTAGTAATTAATTTCTTTTTATTTATTTATTTATTTATTTCATATTTGCAAACTAAAAATTTACAGGTCACAAGGTGTCAATTAACTACTATGGCCCGTGGAGAAAACGTAAAATTTATTCTGGCCCAAGTTATAAGAAAAGTTGCCCACCCTTGGTATAGATAATTGTTAATTTCTTGTTACTAAATTGCATATAAATACTTTCTAAGCACGAAATAAAATATAAAATAACAAAACTTACAAAAGTTATACCTTTAATATATCAGTAACACTAGTTACAATATATCATAAGTAGCCGAACATTGCCATATAAATAACGGTAAAAGTGAGTTTTTATTCCACGTTTGCAGATGTTGAACAATTATCCGGATCGTCTTCGGATTCAGAGATTAAATTTTGACGTTCTTCTTTCGGTTTCTTAGAGTTAAGATATATTCGTCTGATATATTTCGTGTGATATTTCGCATCTAAAATATCGAGCTCGCGTTTGAGTTTATCACATGAATCCTTCGGTATAATTGAAAATAATTTCGAAAGTGATAATAGAACTGTACATCCTGAAAAAAGTTGCATTTTCAGCTCTTCTTTATTATCCGAATCTTCTGCATTTAAACACTCGGACCAGAGATCATCAAACTCATTCATGAATTTGTCGATATCGAACCCGCTTTCGCTGGATATTGAGTTTGAACATTTAGTAGAAAGTAATTCTGGTTCAGTTAGACTCAACTCTTCTATTTTTCGTGCTAACTCAAGTTGCTCCTCGTAGAGATCGCCCACTAAAAAGTAAATACTCCACTTTAATTATTTGAGAATTATTTTATATTATTATTTATATTGTCATTATTAATTTCGTTATAAATGTCTAGCTATTGTTATATCTTATTCTACTTTTGTTCTAAAATAAAATTTGAAGTATAAATAAAATAAAATCATTTGTGTTAGTTTTTTAACAGAGGGAAAGAATGGCGATCGATCGATTAAAATAAAATTTGCTAACAGATGGCGGCGCACACCCAATTTTAATTTTTTGCTGGGAAAGCTATGCAACTCGTTGCTAGATTTTTGTTCCTTCCAAAAAGTAGGTTTCTGAAATTTACGAGTTATTGAAACGAGACCATCGGTGTTATTAATATCCATTTTAACGATGGCTAACGAAATTACAGTATATATTAAGTTTATCGTTAACTGTGTACTGTACAGTATATATGCTTTAAACATGGGCATATGTGAGGACAATTGTCTCTTCTGCCACTCGTACGCACATAAACTTACATGTAAGAAATATGTATATATGTGTACAACACATAGATTATACTGTACTTAAAAACATTTTAGCTGAAGCCATATAGAAAATATTATCTGATCGTCCTCGTAACTTTTATTTATGTATTATACGTTCGTCTCGCTAACCCGAACTCCGCTTCATTGAAACCAACTTTGAGTTTATTCTAATGTCTCAATCAAAAATGTGATTGAAACATTTAACATGACCGAAAATCATACACTATATAAAAGTATACACCTGAATATAAAAAAATAAATCGTTCGAACTGTAAAATGTTCGAAGTACGAAGTTCTCTACTCCTGTCTTTGCCATTAGTTTTTTCGAATTCTTTTGCTTTATGTATAACTTCTAATTTAAACTGAAATTGTAAAATAGATGATTTTTCCACACAGCATTGCAATACCTTCCCTGTATTGCTGTGTAGCAAAAGTAAAAGATATTCATTATGATAAGAAAAAAATAAAACCGATATAGAAAGTAAATCACAACCGGAAAAATCATTGTCTTTAATTGTAGTGAAAGTCAATAAACTGATTGATAGAAAATGTCACTAGTACACTAGAACAAAAGAAATTACTGTATTAACAAAGTCGAAACGTCGCACAAAAGCATATAACAAAAGAAATTATAAATTTAAATACTGATTATTGAAGGTAATTAATAGAAACATTGTGCAATATCAATGTTAATAAATAATTTTTTCGCATTTTATGCTGTCAGAGTTTTTCTACCAACGTCCCAGCTATTCCATATTCAAAAGGAAGACAAGTATGTATTGTGACTTACACAATAAAAAAAAACAAAGAAAACGAGAACGAATAAGAATTAAATCGATCATCAGAGAATTGTTATAACTAGAATTAAGTGAACTGAAGATCGATCTTCTTGATCGATCTTCAGTTCACTTAATTCTAGTTATTTCAATTCACTTAATTCTAGTTATCACTTAATTAAACGATCGATCACCATGTGAAGTACACATGGTGATCGATCGTTCGATCACTGACATACGAACAAGTTTTGTACAGAATAAATTATTATTTGATACTTTTACTTACAACTTTCATCGTCGTCACTTGATATAAGCTGGTGTGCTTTAAAGAGTTCAGAAGTATTTTCTTCAATTATCGCTTTAGCCATTTTTCGATCTCGAGTTTTTTCCTCTCTCTTCTATTGTTATTTTGACAAGAAATGGTAGCGCTTCCTCTATTTAAAGGTATTAGTTAGTACCGACGTCACTGCTAAAGATGCGTTAAAGAATGACACATTGCTTATCTTACAATACAAATTTTGTACACAAATACGTCATATGTTAATTAAAATTATAAACATTTCAATTAAAATTTTTGTTTTATACTGTTGTGCAGTGTAATTACTGATATTGTTACATTAATTCGAAGCAGTATATTAAATTATATCAGCCAAATGGTCGCAACATAAAATGTTAGCTGACTTCACCCTCCATTTATTACGGGGCTTTCCATCTCTCATCTCTTCTGATCGACCCCGTCGGGGGTCAGGTCTCTCGTAATGGGTATAATTTGGGCTGCCACGAGCTAATGCCACGTGTTTAATTTATCAATAAATAATTTTTTAAATTAGTTATTATAAAAATTGAAAAAAAAAAACATTTTTGTAATTTTTAAATGCCCCTTGACGAATCAACGCTGGTTCGCGAGCCACAGTTTGAATAGTACCGTTTTCCTGTGTCATGACCTTCTAGAAAAGTCAGAGGTCACTATAAAAAAAATGTAAAGTATTGACCGTGTCTAAAAATAACCAAAGCTAGAGGCAACTCAATACTATTCTGAAGTCTCTACAATTACCCAAATAACTCTTATTTATATTTAAATTAAATATTTTCGATTTTTTAAAATTTTCTACGGGGTTTTTTATATGACGATAATGTTCGATACAAAATAATTTTGAAATATATTTTATATATATATAACCTATTGTTTAAAGAGATCCTATGTATAGAATTTTACAAAGGAGAAAAATCTTATAAAAATGTTAAAAAATAAATTAATTAAACTTTAAATGGTCTTAGAAAATTAGGCAGTGAATGACTAGCCAAAGATGGAATTACTGCTTCTAAAATATTATGTTGAATAAAAAACAAAATTGAAGTTTTTTATCATCAATTTTAATTTAAATATAATACTATTTTAAAGTAATATTTACTCAAAAATCCTTAATGTCAGTTAAATATAAGAATATTCATGCTACAATTTTTATGCTACGATATTTGCAATTAATATTACAATTAATGATACAATATTTATGGTAGACTATTGTACAGTATACATGTACATTTTAATCAAATATATTAGCTTGAAAGTAATAAATTTAAGTTAGAATTACTTGGAAAAATCCTTGTATAAGCTTGTTACAACATATTTTCATTTCTGCATATATGTAGAAGTAACTGTTTATTTTACACAGATGAAACTATATATAATTTAATATTGTAATAATTGTTTAAAATTATAGTTAGACATTTATTTAAAAGCATCTAAAATACAAATCTTACATACATTTTATAAACAAAATTATAACCTACAAGCTTTGTATAGGCCTACAATGTGTACAGTAGATTTATATACTTTCATGAATACATAAATTATATTTATGACTTTAGTTAATAAGTAGATTTTCGTAAGTACAGTAATATTCCCAACTTACGGGATAGGTGGATTGAGCGATAATTGCGTAAGTCGAATTCGCGTAAGCGGGGTATAATTTCGCATATAAATACATACAAATAATTTATAATTGGGGCCAGAGACTAAAGAAAACAATAATTTCGAAAAAAAATGTTTAATAAAATCTTAGATAATACATATGTACCGTATAACAAATTATATTATTAAAATCGTAAACCGAAGTTATTTTGACGTATAATCTTCGTAAAATCTAACAAATTCGTCTGACGGCTCAAAAGATATTTTTTTCTCCCGCAAAAATTCCTCGTAGAATGCTAATAATTTTTTTATTTCTCGTTTTGTAGAAGAAATGCGCTTTTTGTTAAAGTCTATATTTTCTGAAATTTGTAACCCTCTTTCAATTGAACTGAGGCTTTCTTTCAAATTTCCAACCGTCGATTTCGATAAATAAAACTTCTTTGCCAATTCACAAATTTTCAATTTTGTATCAAAGACTTTAATAATGTTAACTTTACATTCCAAAGATAAAGTTTTTCTTTTCTTGTTTGATGCGGAAGAATCAGTTCTACTTCGTTTGTATGACATAGTAGAGTCTCTCGAGTCTCCGTAAATATAACAAACACAGAAATGAATAACACAAAATAAATTGTAGCTATATGTCAATTCCGCGCGACACGTCCGAACATGTAAGCTGAACAATAGTGTGAGGAGAGTGAGTAATCAACAGATGCGTGTCGCTCAAACAAAAGACGAATCGACGAGATTTGAAAATCGCGTAACTCCGGGTTCGCGTAAGTCGGGGTAGCGTAAGTCGAGGTATTACTGTAGAAACAAATACAGTATATCAAAGAACTAAAAGCTAAATTTCAATTAAACAGTTACCCAAACAGAGTAATACAAAAATGTTAAAGTAAAATCAACAATAAGAATGAGCAAATCATACCAAAAAACAAGAACACAGACATAAAATATAAAGCTTTTCCTTACATCAAAAGCTTCTTCGAAGAAATAAGTAAAGAACTCAACAAAGTGAATATAAAACTTGCTCCAACTTATGAAAAATTGCAACAAACAATACAAAAAATCAAGACTAAACCAAACAATAAGATTGTATAGCACAACGAATGCAGTCTACTCAATACCATGCACCTGTAAGAACCCAAAAAACTACAGAGGAGAAAATAAAAAAAATAGTAGAAACACGTCTAAAAGAACATATCGCCGATCTGAAACATAAAAAGATAAATTCAATTTTTACGAGCATTGCACAATAAACAATTGTAATACAGTAATACCCCGAACTTACGCAATAGGTAGGACCGAGCGATAACCGCGTAGGTCGAATTCGCATAAGTCGGGGTATAATTTCGCAATTTGCGTAAAATCCAAATCGGATGTATTTAAGCTAATAAACGTTCTTGTTAATCTTATCTTGTCTTTTGATTCGTTCACGGTTATAAGAAATCACCACATAGAGTCTCTCAAGTCTTCGTAGATATAACAAACACAGAAATAGCTACAATTTATTTTGTGTTATTTATGTGTCGATTTCGCGCGACACGTTTGAAGATGTAAGCTGAACAATAGTGTGAGGGAAGTGAGTAATCATTAGTTGCGTGGCGCTCAAACAAAAGACGAATCGACCAGATTTGAAAATCGCTTAAATCGAAATATTACTGTACTGTATAAACAAAGATGAAGTGAGAATTTTACACATAGAAACGAATTGGTACAAAAAAAAAATTTAAAAAAAGTTACGAAATAATAAAAAGCCAAAAAATAACATCAATAAAAGTTTAAAACAACAGGGCATGCGTGGAACAAAAGAAGGTCAACAAAGAAGGACCACGTGCAAACGACGGATATCGAAAGACGGAAAGAAAGAAACTTTACAAGTATAAATGTTCTTTAAAAAAATGATAATATCTGTGCCGGCCCGAGGCAAGTTTTAAGGTGGAGCGAGATCCTATTATGGCGCCCCTTTGGTTGCCCCTAATTTATACCCTTTAATTTTTTTTACCACTGAGGCGCCCCCTGGGATTTAGCTTCTGGAGCGACTGCTCCGTTCGCCCTATGGTAGGGCTGGCTCTGGATAATATGCCAACGAGATTAAACAGAACCTCGTTAACACGGACGTCAAGATTATGTGCTAGAAGATGTTCGATGTTAAGTCAAGAAACTTTAAATGTAAGAGTACTTTTAATTGTAAATATATTTTAAACTATAATTGTATTTTAACAGTAAAACAATTTTAACTGTAAATAAGTAATTTTAAACGGAATGCATACGTGACAACACTACCTATAAGAAATTCCGGAAGTCATGGTATGTTGTAACTTATCATAATATAAACATTTTGTAATATGAGTAATTCATGATATGTTTTATTATGTAGCCTACAGATTAGGGGCTTATGCCCGAAACGCTTATCGGCCTTTAGCATATTCCAAATAAAGATGATGTACAAATGTCTAAAAGTAAACAAAGCCTGAGGCAAGTGAAGTGATTGGATCTTTTTCAACTAAGTCGATGCGAAAAACATCGTGTGTATCAGTCACGTTTCTTTAAATAATCATATTGTCTCATAAAATTATTCTTAGGATATATTATTGTTTATACATAAAACTAAGTTTAATTCGACTTACTTCTCCATTTCTTCGACGCTTTTTTTTAAAGAAGAAAGCGCAACCTTCCTCTCTTATTCTTGCTTTGTTTACTCAATAGTATTCACAAGTGTCTACAATTACTCAAAAAACTCTTATTTATATTTAAAATAAATATTTTCGATTTTTTAAAAATTTTCTACAGGGTTTTTATATGAAGACTAGCAGATAAGCCCAGCGTTGTTGGGCAAAAAGTAACGATAGCGAAGATTAAAATTATTACATTAAAGCCAATCTTTCCCGTTTTCACAGAATGAAAGAATTATGTTCCCCTGTTTTCAGACTAATTAGAAAATTTTTAAATGGTTCTAAAATTATGTTCGATTTATTGCAAAAAACCGCATCTGCGCAAGAGAAAGCAACGTTGCTTTCTCTTAACACTTCCATTCTTAACAATTCCATTGTTACTTAACACTTCCATTGTTGAAGACTTGATCCTGTCACTTTCCTCGCGGGGGGAATTTCAGAAAATCTCTTGTTAGCGTGCGTTCTCGTGATGTACAGTACAATACTCTAAAGCCGGATGAACACATGCTGGTTAAATTTTGCTGGTGAATGCTGGTGAATGCTGCAACAGCCTCCAAGACACGGCAAGACACATTTCTATCAGCCAATAANGCGAAACACGTTATAGGAGGTACGTTATACGAATGTTGCTACAATTTTTTCGCTACGTTATAGGAATTGTCGTTATAGGAACGTACGTTATAGGGAAGTCGACTGTACTGGAAAAATATGATCAACTCGGATGCAACATGTCCCTCAAAATCCATTTTCTCCATTCCTACCTAGACTTTTTCCCTCATAGTTGTGGAGCTGTCAGTGATGAACATGAAGAAAGATTCCACCAGGATATTTCTGTATTGGAACAAAGATATCAGAACCATTGGAATGAAGCAATGCTTGCGGATTACCGCTTGTCTGTGTGAAGGTGTGCACCAGAACTCACTTACAAGAGGCAAGCCAAAAGAAAACGATCTCATGAAGTCACCACATGATTCTCTTTACACCGTAACACCTGCCAGGTATTCTTCCATTAATTTAGAACTCTTAGAATGTTGCTGTAATTTAAAACAAAATTCAAAAGCACTTTCAATGTTGTTAGCGTATGTAATTAAGATGTATCGTTTTCTCTTATCCTGTTAAAATCACCACCTATTGTATACCACAGAAACAAGATCTAATAAAATTTTTTTCGTCATGTTCAATTTTCTCATTCCAAAATTAGTAAGATTCCACTCATGAAATAAAGAAAATATTAAAAAAAATTTTTTTTGTTGTTCAGTGTAATCGGCTGTGAGTGGAACAGTTTCTTATAGTTAACATTAGAGAAAAATATGATATCTTTAATTTTTTAAGGTATCGTGTTTTCAATTGGTGTTTAATTGACCAAAATCTTTATATGGTTTTCGTTTTAATGTTCCTTATATTATAGGATTTGATTGATATAACTACAAAGGTTATCTTACGTAACAGTTTATCGCATCAAGTGACTAATCTAACACATTTCAAATTAAAAATTGTTGGAATAATTGGTTCATCAATAACATATAATGACTAGAAAAAGTCTGTATACTGCATCAAAACTGTAGCAAGTGGGTCCTAAACATGTCCATTCCCGTGCGTGTGATTCATTTGGTTGAGCGACAGTCACGTCGAAGCGAAAATAAAATTGATTGTAATTTTTTAGTAGCTGCGATTGTTTAGTCGTTCTTGTATTAGAAACAATGAGTTTAATTTTTGCGACTGAAAAGTCGCGCGACTAGAAATCGCAAGTGGAGACCTAGCCTTATGTAAGATAACCTTTATAATTATATAGGCCTAAATCAAATACTGTACTATAATATAATATAATAGAAGGGTTGGAAGTACGAAATAATCTTAATGTTTGTTTTTATATTTTGCCCGAGAAACGTCGGCCTCATCTGCTTGTTATTAATAAGCCAGTATAGGCCTAGATAATTGTTAATTTCTTCTTACTAAATGGCATATAAATAATTTCTAAGCACAAAATAAAATATAAAATAACAAAACTTACAAAAGTTATACTTTTAATATATCAGTAACACTAGTTACAACATATCTTAAGTAGCGGAACATTGCTTTATAAAGAACGATAGAAGTGACCTTTTATTCCACGTTTGCAGAAGTTGAAAGATTATCCGGATTGTCTTCGGATTCAGAAATTAAATTTTGACGTTTTTCTTTCAATTTCAGTAAGTTAGTATATTTTCGTTTGAGATATTCAACGTTATATTTCAGTTCTAATCTTTGGAGCGCGTGTTGGAGATCATCACATAAATCCTTCGGCATAGTTGAAAATAATGTCAAAAGTGATAATAGAAGTACATTTTTTGAAAAAGGATTCGATTCCTCATCTTCCACTTCTATATAATCCGAAATTTCTATATAATCCGAATCCGGGGGTAAAAACTCGGCCCAGAGAGCATCACAGTTTCTCCTAAGTTCGTCGAAATCGAACCCGTCTTCTCTGGGTATTGGGGTTGAACATCGACGAGGAGGTGAGTCTGATTCAATTAGACTCAACACATGTGATTTTTGTTCTGACGGAATTATTGAAGCGTCCCCTGAAAAGCAAATACTCCAATTTAATTGTTGAGAATTGTTTCATATTATTATTTATATTGTTATTATTAATTTCGTTATAAATGTCTAGCTATTGTTATATTTTATTCTATTTTTGTTCTAAAATAAAATTTGAAGTATAAATAAATAAAATTATTTGNTTTAAATGTTTTAGTTGACTGAAGAGGGGCTTATGAGCCCGAAACGTGTAATTTTTTCCACACGTATCAACTAAATAAAGATGAGAAAATCCGCCAAGTGTCTTAATCTATAGCACTATATTGTGTCAGAAGCATAAACAAATAGCAAAGCACGGTTTCATATCATCAAAATTATATTGTTATTATTAATTTCGTGATAAATGTCTAGCTATTGTTATATTTTGTTCTACTTTTGTTCTAAAATAAAATTTGAAGTATAAATAAATAAAATTATTTGTGTTCGTTTTTTTAAGAGAGGGATAGAATGCGATCGATCGATTAAAATAAAATCTGGTAACAAATGGCGCATACTCAATTTTAATTTTTTGCTGGGAAAGTTATCAACTCGTTGCTAGATTTCTGTTTTTTCCAAAAAGTAGGTTTCTGAAATTTACGAGTTATTGATACTAGACGATCGGTGTTATTAATATCCATTTTAACGATGGTTATCAAAATTACTGTATATTTTAAGGTCATCATTAACTGTGTACAGTACATAGGCTATAAACAAGGGCATATGTCAGGACAATTATCTTTGTTTCTTCTGCCACGCGTACGCACATTAACTTACATGTAGGAGATATGTATATATGTGTACAACACAGATTATACTGTACTTAAAAGCATTTTAGCTGAAGTCGTATAGAAACTATTACATGATCGTCTAGCTAA
>NW_019384771.1:0-8644 GCF_000671375.1 Centruroides sculpturatus
ACCATTGATGGTCCGTGAGTAAATTTGGGTGGTCCGTAAAAAAATTTGGACATTGACCAACTGAAGGTTACACGAAGTATTACGAAAGAAATGCAAATTGGTTTTTTTTATTCGAATCTAAAACCAAAAAGGAAGTAACTGTTATCAATAAATAATGAACAATAAACAATATTGTGAGTGCGATTGTCGTCCTTCGTGGAAAAGCGCTAAAAATCCATAAACTTGTTTCAAACAAGCAGCAATAAACTTTAGGCTTGCATTAATTTGTTATAATTAAACAAGCGAGTTTCATATTAATTAATTTAATATAGTAAAATTGAACTTTTATGATCATTATTCTACAGATTTCGTATCGTTTTAAAAAAATTTGATAGTGGTCCGTGGAGTCAGAAAGGTTGCAGACAGCTGCTCTAGTGAATAAAACTACTGAATATTGGTAGTTGGTCGTGAGTTCAAGCCTGACCAATGGTCTTGTCACGTGGAGTTTTCCAGGTTTCCTTCACCTGTTTAACAACTAAATATGGACCAATTACTAAAGAAAGTCCTCCTGGAATCTACATGAAAACTATGAAAATTATAATTTTTCTTTTTCTTTTAACTCATTCCACCCCGTGGATACTAAGAGTACCTTTTTAGCAAGCCCATTATGGGTTCGGTCAGGTTCACAATGGAGCGGCCGGGTGATGGGGAGCGATATATCCTAACGGACCATCCCCAAAAAGAATTCATGGGAATTTTTGACCCGTCCGATTCGATGTCGGGTGCCCCAGAGAGATAGCTACCATTTTAACCGCTCTGACCATCTATTTATTATTTGTCTTATAAGAAATCCTCTAGCAAATTTCCTTCGTTTTGCGTTGCCGTATCATATTAAATCAAATCGAATCAAACCGATCAATTATTCTAAGTCTGTACAAAGATTTTATAGAATTAAAATTTATTTTTATATTAAATGTAAATACATTTATAATAAATAATAAGAAATAGATAATATTTTACTCGTTTTCTATTTTAAATAAAAGTATCCATAAAATGTCAATAGCTAATAAAAATAAATTTTATTTGGAAAGAAATTAAAATATTTCGCTTCTGTTTTAAATCTGTTCTGTTATCTCATGATTTACATCATGGTAATATCACAGAATAACAAATGTTAACTGATACCGTTTCAATTTTCTGCCATAATTGTTGTGAAAATACTGTACAGAACATTCTGATTAATTGACCTATACAATTCGTTTCTATGTCAATAAATTGGCGTTAAGTGTTCAAATGATTTTCAGAATTGCTTTATCTCCACCACTATAGAATTTTTTTTTTAATCCGAAAAAAAGAAATGCTAATATTTACCCGACAAGTCAAGTACTACCTCTCCAAGAAACTCGTTTGGCCTATATATATCATAATTCCAAACACTAATTTCTAACTGATGTTTCTTCAAACTATCGGGTGGTATGTTGGGATATACCATGGTTTGTTTCCATTCTGGATTGCTGCATCTTGAAAAGTACCTCGTTCTTCTCTGATTTTCCATACTATACAGAAATATTCAAAAAATAACTCTTTATGAAAATATTATAGTAAAATAAATTATGAACCAATGTAAAAAGTATCCAATTTTGTAGTTAATTAAATGAACTACAAGATTTTCAATTAAGATAAGGATGTATAGAGTTAATAATAGAATATTTTAAAATAATTTTTATCAAATAACCACGTATTAATTATAAAGAATTCGTTATTTTTATAATAATTAGACGTCATTTAGAACGAAAATAAATAAATTCTATATTTAATAAGCTTTAAACTGATGATCTAATCATGAAACAGATAAGAACTTAAATAATGAAATCGTGGGGTATATTTAATTACTGATACTTTTATCATTGGAACATTAAAAGATACTGTAACAAAAATATAATTTACGATTTGAAATATGTGATTTTCTTTATTATTACGAATCGGATCTCACCATCTTCCAGGCAAAAGATAGCATTTTACAAAAGGATCGGGCAAACCGCTGTTATCTCTTGTGGTCACCAAATCGCGAGCTCGGACGATAGTCACATACAAAATGGCTGCTTTGGTATCATAACAAATTTGTAACTAAAATTATAATTAAAGAAAATTCAAAATTAAAATTTGAATTGAAGACAATTAAATTAACAATAAGCTATCCAGAGAATGTCATAATTACCTGAATTTCTCCAGTAATATGTTCTGCCCAGTACTTGTACTGTTTTAAAAAAATCATAACGAAATTTAATTATTATAGTTTGCAATTTAAAAACAAAAAGTATGAATTTTATATAAATCCTTTACTACTCTGCATACTTTATTGCTGTCGTTCAAGTGATCGGATTTGCTGTTTGGAGGATGAGAACTGTTCCAAGCAGGGTTATTTGAAGGTGGATGAGGGTTCGAACCGTACCTCGAATTAGATGTGCTTTCTATATGTGAGGTTGGATTCGGATTCCTCGAAGAGCGATATTCTAAAAATGGTATAAATTTGTTGATTTCTATAAATAAATCTATATCAATGTTAGTGGCGTATGAGACATACTTTAAAACTTAGATTCATGAATCTAAAAGGAATATAGTTATAAATGTTTTGTAACTTTATTAGATATTTTTACTTAGAATAAAATAGTCACAGAATTCCTAACTTATAAAATGCATCTAACTGTAAAGAAATATTTCTGGAAAATTCACTATAAAACTGTTGTCTATCGTCATCGTCTTTGCATTGTTGAGATTCTGACCGTTACACCACTAACCATGTTTCTTTTTACTTTTATGTGCAAAATCTCACATATAATCGGAGGAGAGACAAATAAAAGCATATTTACTTTACCGTGGTTGGGTCGGTCTGAATCGTATGGGGACGGATTGCTTCTTGTCGATGTTCCATGCGGATTTCCGCTGCCCCTAGATGGGCTCTCGTAATGAGGATTACTTCCTCCAGACCTTCCAACGTCGTGCGAGGAGCGGACGGTGTTGTGCCCTGATCCACCGGACCCTCGATCGTGCCCAAGTCTAGGACTTCTTCCGTGTTGTTGGTAACTTGCATATGGGTCGAGCATATTGAAATCGCTACGAATCAGAATAAAAATTGTTTAAATAAAAACGTCAAGCTACTGACGGTTATGAATGCTTTGGTCGTGGCTGATAATTAAAGGCTGTTACTATTTGTTGAAATTTACGAAAGAGTTTGAAACCGTGAAAAAATATATGAATAGAAGAAATTCAAACGAATTGATAGAAATTGTAAATTCGAGTAAAATACCTTTTCTAAACGTAATTTTAAATAATAAAAATATTAACTTTCTACCTTCGAATGATAATTTCAACCTCGTCTCCAGAAGAAGCTATAATGCGTTGCACTTCTTCGTAAGTCTTTCCAGTCAATTGAATGCCATTCCATTCTAGGACTTGATCTCCTGCAAGATAAGGGATATATATACAGTAGTGTATATCAAGACATAATTTGACTATATCAAATTTAGATGAAAAATTTTTCTCATACCTTCTTTAACCTCTCCAAGGGTTTCTACAACTCCCCCAGGGTATATTCTTGCAACGTAGGCCCCTATCAACCCATTGCTCCCCGGAATTTCTTTTCCACCAATCACTTTCATACCTAAACCATTGCCTGAAAGACGTAACGACATTTAAATAATTCAATAATATAAATTGAATTATTTTTTGTTGACGAATCACAAAATCATTAAGTTAGCCCAATGTTTCCCAACCTGTTTTGATTAGGGACACACTTTGAATTTAATAACATTCCTGCAACACACCATATTTTTAAAATACATTACGGTTGATTTTTAAAACGTTTGATAATACGGAAGTCAAACTCACCGAGACAAAAACTCATAATTTTACAAATATACTATAAAAATAAGAAGACAATTTAAATAGTGCGTAAAGAGCTCGTAGCAGTCTTTAAGCTGGTAAGCCGCAACGTTTTTAGACGTTCCCAAAGAATTGGTAGACTGGCACAGAGCCGGCCCTACCATAGGGCGAACGGAGCAGCCGCTCCAGGCGCTAAGTCTTAGGGGGCGCCTCAGTGGTAAAGAAAATTAAAGGGTATAAATTAGGGGCAACCAAGGGGGCGCCATAATAGGATCTCGCTCCATCCTAAAACTTGCCTCGGGCCGGCACTGGACTGGCATACGCATAACTTTTGTGGGGGTAAAGGTAGCCTGACACCACAAATTTTGTAACAATAGGCCTATGCATTTTAGTGAATGCCTCCTCCTCATTTAAAATGCCTATGCATTTTAAAAATTGTAAAAAAGTAATTAATATTTCCAAAACAGAACAGATCGCGGCACACGGGTTGAGAAATACTGAGTTAGCCGAAATGGGTTCTCGTAATGTTGTGGGATTCCAAATCCTAATTGTTTTCGATTCAAGATGTTTCATCTATGATGCCGACTCAACAGATGGCCATAATGGCAAAGTTAATGGTTATGCATTTGTGCCCACATAACCAAATTGTGTAATGGGAGTTTCCTTGAGGTATATTCCTTGATGAATTTTTCAATGTTAATAAAATAGTAATTACTTTATAAACATGCAAATTAACAAATTATAAATCACGAGAAGCGGTAAAGATTTATTTTCAATACATAAAATTTAAACTACATAATCTTACTCGTTATTTGTATGGATAAAAAAAAGATATCTAGAGACATGGAATAAGACAACGCAACACTTAGATGATCTGCTAAAGCAGTGCTTCCTGGGAGGACTTTATGAAAAACTGGGCCCTATTTAGGTATTAGACAGACACCAGAGGAAAACCCAGAAATTCTATTGATACATGGCTAGTCCGTTGGCGTCGTGCGAATCTACGCCCGGTGTTTAATAGTTTTATCCACTCGGCCACTGGTAGGCCTGTATAAAAGAAGACATTAAAATGTCTTCTTTATTAGTAATTTTATGCTCCGTATTTATATCTTTGTTAGTAAGAAAGCTTGTATCATGGAGTAACTTGCCATTTCAACTGCGTAAAATTTGTCTCTAATTCTACAACATGATGATAATTATTTTAAAAAGTGAAAACAGATACCAAAATCACCATTGCAGTTATTTTTTTGCATTTTATTCTCATTTTTCATTTTAAAACAATATAGAATATATATTTATGTAAAGTTTGCATTTCAAAAATTTATGAATTTCTAAAGTTTTGCATTATATATTCCATAATAAATCAAGAACTTGGTTGTAAAAAAATCTGTCGGAAAATCTTCGACATTTTGAAAGTAAAAAAGCAGGCTAATGTCTTGTTTGTCACGTAAAAGAACATCTTTGTCAGAGTATCAGAATACTAATGAGGATAGGATCAATGAATTTCGAAGAAACAAAGATTTAAGAGATGTTTGATATATTACAGATATCCGTAGGTTCCGAAAAGTACAGATCAATTTGTTATCGATTATATAGAATAAAATATTAATAACATCTGATATTTATTGTAACTTAATAGTCATTTTCTTGTATGAATTTCAATTTTTATTATAATTGTCTATGAAAACTATAATTATAAAATGAAAATATATAAATCATATTCTTCATTATTCTAATATTATACATAAATATAGAGTAGAACTTTTTTTTTTATATCCCCGTCAGAAGATTCAACCTATCAGCTTCTAAATACTGAATCGTGCCTGTAAACAAATGCTCTTACATTTAATGCGAATTTCCTATAAACTTAACACAAACAACTATTGATTCATTTAAAGAACTTAAACTTTCATGCATGACATTTACATTATAATTGATTAGTTCACGAATCACGCAAACAATTTGCATTAAAAAACTGTTATACGAAAACTTTTATTATATTTCTGTACGAAAATAAAAATGAATTGAAATTAATAATAATCAAGTTAATCAATNATTTTAGTTTTGTTTTGGTTGCTATGCCTTGACTCTGGTCCGGCATAGTACACAGCCACCGGTTTAAACCGAGTATTACCCACTAAACCCAACATAATAATAATAACAATCACTTTTGGACTTTGTAGAAGCCAAACTCTAAATGTGACTTTTACAAAATCCTCCTGAAAAACTTGTAATCTAATCACCATTACTTCTCCATAACTTTTACATTGACCAATAACGCATTAAAAAGAAGGGGCTGTTGCAGAAGGGGGTGCTTTTATTTTTACAAGTAATTCTCTTAGACTCCCTGAGAGATTCTTAAATAAATAAAAATACATTTTAAAAGTTTTAAATTATACAACGAACAATAAATACATCAATAAACTTATTTAACAAATGCCTAAAATACTTTTTTCTTTAAATATTTTTTGAATATAATAAATTTCTAATCGGAATTAAAACCGACATTTTACACGAACTGTTTTATTTCATGTTCTTCGACATATTTTATAAACTTAAAATTTCACGCGAAACAATTTTAACAGAAAAATTTAAATATGTAACAAATAAAAACCTACTTTCCGGTACACGAAATTTTCCTTTTATCTACTGCAATTTACTAGTAAAACATGAAATTTTTAACGATTCGTGCAATATTACGAAGGCGCGAATGCAAAATATAAAACGATTTCCTTAGTGTTATAGGTTTAACTATTAAAAATTTCAAAAAAACACAAAGCAAACATTTAAATTTATACTCGATTTATTGACTTGTATAAAGAAGTTTTCTTTTTATATTTTCGATTAATGGCTAAATCAGTGAAATTACTTAATAATCCGCACATTTGTGATGTTTAAAATGGCTGTTAAATTCATTGTTTGAGATCTGTAAAAGAACTTTAACAATTAATTCAAGCTCTAACCGTTTAATAGATATTTTCTAAACATAATAAGTTATTTTATATGAATACAAAAAAGTAGAATATACAACATAAAATTAAAGAAATTAAGCATGTAGTTAGAAATAATTTAGTAATAACATTCATTGTGGAAATGAACTTGACTTCCACTTTTATGTTTTTCTATAGCCATTAAGAGTAGGCATTATATACAATTCTATTTATTATTATTCTTTTATATATATATATAAATGTGTGTATGTAGAAAAGCTAATATATTTTTTAAAGAATATAGGTAAGAACGGTATTTTTTCCTGTTTCCATTGTCGATTTTATCTTTATTTTTTTTGTAAATGGAAAACGAGACCTACCAAAAGTTCTTTGTAGGAATGGAAGGGTGTAGTCGAGATTCTTTTCATATTCCGGAAATAGTTTTGTGCGCTTCTATAGATCAATAGCATCTCTAAATTATTTTTATTTCCATTGGCATTTACATATAAGCATTTATATTAGCTGGCGATTTTATTTTATTTATTTAGGAAAAATNATTGAGTAGCAAAATTCTTGATTATTTTTTTATAAAAATATTTTAATATTATCATATAATAAAGTATTTTTTCAGCTATTTAAAATAGAAAATAACATGCAATATTTATTTCATTAAAACATTCCTAACTCTTAAATATCAATTGTGTGATGTTATGAACTTTTTATCTACAAGTTTTTGATGAATATAGTCTTGTATTTATAATAAGAATTTATCTTTCTGTTCTATCTATAAAAATAAGATTCCAAATCTTACTTTTCTGTATAGAACAGAACTTTTGATATGAATTTATTAAGGTAAAGAATTTAATTGTTTATATTGATAGAAATTTGGCACAAATGTAATTCTATTGAATATATTTAATATTAAAACGTACAGTACTTCTCAGTATTTAGAATAATGCATTAACAAGATGCTGCAAGACAAAGAACCGGATTTGGATCTAGTGGTTTTTATTGATAATTCAATCTAAAATATTATCGTTATGTTCATCTGTGTTGGCCTAATTCCTGAGGATCAGACCAGCATAGATGAAATTTCTGTAGCCCATAATGGTATTACAAGGCTTTTTATCTATGCTGTTGTGTATCAACATAAATTTTCAAAACAACTTCCAAACCTTCTCCAAGGAGTCATAAACTTTTTAATTGAAATATTTTTTAAAAACTAATGTCGCATCATCAGCATTACAAGTATAGAAACATTCTAAAATCCGGAGATATCATTCTATTTTTAGAATGTGTATTTGTTTTTCTAATGATGAGACATTAGTCCGAAAAACATTTCAATTAAAAAATTTTTACTTCTTAAATTTTGGAGATTTGTTCCTGTTGTAATTTAAGGAAAATTTGAGAATTAGATAGTTTTAGTAGCTTTGTAAGCTGAAGAAACTGCATCCAAGTCTATAATAATGCATAACACTACATGCATTATTCTCAGTATTTAAAATAATTGTTAAGAAATATCACCCACCAGTAGGGTTTCTTATTTCCCGGTATTTTGCTTGTCCCGGGATCCCGGGATAAAAGTGAACTGTTTCCCGGGATCCCGGGAAATCCCGGGATAGAATTAATTATTTTTAAGGTATACAAAATATCTTGAAATCAAATGATATAATTATTTTCCATTTTTTAAAGTAATTTTAAAGTTTTGTAACCTCCAAAATCATATTAATAATGCTGTGTTAGGTCTATAGGCCTATAATAAAAATTACCTTTAAATAACGTAGAAATTTTCACAAATAGAAAAAAATTAATTAAAGTTTGCTGGAAACTGCATACAACAACAACAAAAAAAA
>NW_019384771.1:10764-72069 GCF_000671375.1 Centruroides sculpturatus
GCTACACAAAAGCCTGGGAACATTACAATTGAGTAGAAATACATACATCACACTACAGAAGGCCACTATATTGAATACATGCCATATTGTTAGGAAATTCCTTAATACAGACACTGACACACACATTTAATTTTAGTTTTGTTTTGGTTGCTATGCCTTGACTCTGGTCCGGCATAGTACACAGCCACCGGTTTAAACCGAGTATTACCCACTAAACCCAACATAATAATAATAACAATCACTTTTGGACTTTGTAGAAGCCAAACTCTAAATGTGACTTTTACAAAATCCTCCTGAAAAACTTGTAATCTAATCACCATTACTTCTCCATAACTTTTACATTGACCAATAACGCATTAAAAAGAAGGGGCTGTTGCAGAAGGGGGTGCTTTTATTTTTACAAGTAATTCTCTTAGACTCCCTGAGAGATTCTTAAATAAATAAAAATACATTTTAAAAGTTTTAAATTATACAACGAACAATAAATACATCAATAAACTTATTTAACAAATGCCTAAAATACTTTTTTCTTTAAATATTTTTTGAATATAATAAATTTCTAATCGGAATTAAAACCGACATTTTACACGAACTGTTTTATTTCATGTTCTTCGACATATTTTATAAACTTAAAATTTCACGCGAAACAATTTTAACAGAAAAATTTAAATATGTAACAAATAAAAACCTACTTTCCGGTACACGAAATTTTCCTTTTATCTACTGCAATTTACTAGTAAAACATGAAATTTTTAACGATTCGTGCAATATTACGAAGGCGCGAATGCAAAATATAAAACGATTTCCTTAGTGTTATAGGTTTAACTATTAAAAATTTCAAAAAAACACAAAGCAAACATTTAAATTTATACTCGATTTATTGACTTGTATAAAGAAGTTTTCTTTTTATATTTTCGATTAATGGCTAAATCAGTGAAATTACTTAATAATCCGCACATTTGTGATGTTTAAAATGGCTGTTAAATTCATTGTTTGAGATCTGTAAAAGAACTTTAACAATTAATTCAAGCTCTAACCGTTTAATAGATATTTTCTAAACATAATAAGTTATTTTATATGAATACAAAAAAGTAGAATATACAACATAAAATTAAAGAAATTAAGCATGTAGTTAGAAATAATTTAGTAATAACATTCATTGTGGAAATGAACTTGACTTCCACTTTTATGTTTTTCTATAGCCATTAAGAGTAGGCATTATATACAATTCTATTTATTATTATTCTTTTATATATATATATAAATGTGTGTATGTAGAAAAGCTAATATATTTTTTAAAGAATATAGGTAAGAACGGTATTTTTTCCTGTTTCCATTGTCGATTTTATCTTTATTTTTTTTGTAAATGGAAAACGAGACCTACCAAAAGTTCTTTGTAGGAATGGAAGGGTGTAGTCGAGATTCTTTTCATATTCCGGAAATAGTTTTGTGCGCTTCTATAGATCAATAGCATCTCTAAATTATTTTTATTTCCATTGGCATTTACATATAAGCATTTATATTAGCTGGCGATTTTATTTTATTTATTTAGGAAAAATATAAAATTATAATGTAAACGTAATTAAAATCGACTTTTTTTAATTAATATTATACTATTTTTCTTGTTAATTTAACCATCTTCGTCATATATATTTTATAACATATTTATTTATTTTTAACGTTAATGAGTACAAAATAAACTATATATTTTTATAGATCGTCTCTTGACATTTCTCTCACATCGTCTCTTGCTTTCTCGATTGAGCGAATGAAAATTTAATTAAGTAGAAGAAAGTACAGGCTATTAATTAATAATGCATTAATCGAAATTAATATTAATTTTGAGGTTTCTATCGCTATTATAATTTTATTTTTACTGATTTATTTTTAATTATATTCTGGTTTGAGAAATATTTCTAATGTGAAAAAAATTAATATGCCCTGTATTCAAATTTAATCGTAATAATTTTTGGTATGAATGATTTATTTTTTTTCATAAATTAATGTAAATATTGTTTAAATACAAACTTGCCACATTTTTTATTAATTATTATATTTATTAATGTAAAATTTGCTGACTAAATGGATAGTTTAACAAAGGAGCATAAAAAATCTGTTATGTAAATTGTTTTTTATACTTTAGAATTCTAATTTGAACTCTAAAGTTAATGGAGAAAATTTATTATACTATTATATAATATCATAAAATATATTATATACTATATGTGTATATATATTTTAATGATTTATATTAGATATAATTTTCATTACAATAACTATTTGGAGTCTTCGTGTCTTTTGACGCATATAGGCTACTAATTTAGTACATTAAGTGTATATCATAATTCAGTATATCAGTATATCATGATTTCATCCAATGGTAAGAATGAATAGATGTAATGTCACTACTGATAATAAGTACAGACAGTATAGACTTGTTAACAACGTACAATTAATTATTGAATATCGTGATTGGTAATGTTTTGTTTTTGTTTTTTTTTTAATTTAAAATATGAATTATTTTCAGAGATACCAAGCTAAATTTTTAATATTGAATTGGATAAATACTCGTAGTTCTGTATTCTTTATTATTGTATAGTCATAGATTCAGAAAGATACTTGTACGTAATTAAGAATGATCAACAGTGAACACTTCGATATACAGTACACAATGTTGAGCACGTTTCCTATAAAGGCATAAACAAAAAGATCATTTGGGCATTCAACTCTGGAAATTCCTAAATAACACGTCCTTATGAGAAAAATAAGATTTCACCACTCATAAGCCAGCAACAGTTAATGTCTGTTGCTAATCGACATGATAAAACTCGGCAGAACAGGAAATTTGTCTCCTAAATCGAAAGGGCACATCAGATGTATGAAGAGGATTTACGGTGTAAAAATATCTTCATTCTTGCAGCAACCGAAGAGATATTTTTATACCATAGTGGTAATTGTAAGGAGTTGTTTGCGAGCTCTGTTACGGTCGTTCATTAAGCAAAGTAAGCACTAGTTCTAATTTCGGCTACCAGATGTGCCGACTTTAAATCGCACAATTAGATTCTTCGTAAAAAGAGTTTTAAAAAAAACTGAGCGCTGTTATATCTGGAGCTTCTCGATAATTTCTATAGCAGACAAACAAACACACTTTCAAAAATATGTATGTAGATAATAGATTATTTGATTATCGAACTTCTTTTATTCAAAAAATTTACATTTTTTTAAAAATTAAATATTCTGTTAATCAGTTAAATTTTATTAAAAATTCTTATTTTTTTTTTATTCTTAAAATTTTATTAAATTCTTAAATATTTTTTTTTATATTTCTCTATTAAGTTATCATCGAAAAATACTGTTGCATTTACTTATTAATTAATCATATATGAATGGACACATCAAGACTTATAATTTAGTATTTGCAATTTTTCGATATGAAGAAGTCTGAACTTCATTTATTTCAAAGAGTTTCGAGATGATTAAAAATTGAATTTTCTTTTTTTAACAACCATCTTATCAAATGTGACAAGTTGAAAAAAAAAAGATTTTCTAGTAGTTATAATTGATTGAGAAAAATTTCTCCATTTAACAAATTCTATAATTATATCAGTCTTCAAATCTAATTTTCTTATCTTTTTATGTATTTTTTTAAAACTCTTAATAGTCACTTTGGAAAATTATTGAGCATATAAATTATGAAGAAAATTTGGCCCTTTCAATTTTAAAAAATTTCCGCTTGGATANTAAATTAAAATATTGATAATATGCTGATTTTAGGCTAATATTTTTTTCAATAATGTTTAAGGATTCTAATATGACTTGCGAATTAAGCATTTTTATGCGTCTGATTTGCATTAAAATTCTTTAAAATCACTTTCATTATCAATAAGGTTTTTTTTGGCAAATTTGAATGATTAGTTTGTTTTATATACAGTATACTGTGTATCTAAAACTATATACATTCACGTAGAGTACTTTTTAGACAAATATATTTTTTAAATGTTATTTAGCATAACATATTCATGTAACAACGAGTTCCGAAATGTTTGTTCTGTTGCTAAAATCCCTTTAATTTAATAAATGATATTTGTCGGATTCGCTACAGATAATATCTTATTGCAACTATTCTCATTCTATTATTATTTTATTTTGTTTTATTGAACAAAAAAAAAAAAAAACATGTCTAGAGTCTGGTTTAACGAGATTTTTCTTCCAACCACTCTAAATCCTCCATTGTCAGAGGATAATCTCTTCGCCATATCAAAAAAGTTAAGTTACTACACAATTGTTCTATCTTTATTCAATGTTGAGACTATTTAACTTCGTGTTTTAACATTTTTACGCAATAGTAATAATACAAGTAGTTTAGTGGTGATGATTTTAATTGAATCCAACGAAGTTGCTTTGAGAGAATTAGAGGCTTTGATTAACTGTAAGTACTGTAAATTTCATTCAAATAAAAAAAGCTTGTCTAAAACTAATGAACGATATTAAGCAAACTATACAGGATACCCATAAGTAAGGAACCATAAGAGTTATATTGTCTTTCTTTATTATTTTATAGGTTAAATAAAGGCAGAGTAAAGGGGAACGAATTCAAGATATTTTATAGCAGGGCCGCGAGAAGTTGCTGAAGAATTTAACAGGCTGCATCCAGGGTCTTGATATTTAAGATGCTTATAGTCGTTACAAGATTTACAAGTTACAAATTACAAGCACTGTGTTGAATAAAATGTTTTGTAACAAATTATTAGCTATTAGTCGAAAGCAATTTTTATTGCATAAAATTGTTTATAATCAGTAACAAATTACAAATACTGTACTTGCTACGAGCTACAAGTAATGTCTTTTAGCTTTGTAACCTGTAATTTTTATGCAACAGGACTCCGAATGCTATCTGTGATTGGTGAAAAGTCTGGATGTAGCCTGTTAAATTCTTCTGCAACTTTTCACTAACTTGCTGGCTCCTATCATTAAAATAATTTAAATTCGTTCCTCCTTAGTCAGCACCATGCTTTACCTGCAAAAGAATAAACAAAGATCAGCATAATTCCTATAGTTCCAAACTTTCAAACATATTAAAAATACGTTTATCCATATATTTCTTTACTATACATTTGCGTTACATTATCATAAAACAAAATTAAAACAAATATTTTTAGATATAGAATTAAATATAAAAAAATATTTAATACTTTTAAGTAAAACAAAAAAATAATAGACCTAATAATAAATATAAGTGAAATAAAAATCAAACCACAGAATAATTAGGATAATCGTCAATATCTTGGAACATCATCAAAAAATGTTAAATATATTTTTTTTATTTTTTACAAAATTAAAATTTTAAAAAGAATCAAATTATTTTATTTTCAGATATATAATTATGTTTCTTTTTAGCATTCTAAACATGCTATTGTCTATATTCATTTTAAAAATCGAGAAATAATTATTTATTTACAATGCCATCTAAAATAGCTTTAAACCATCCTTTCTTACGATTATATAGGGCTTTATATATATATGAGAACTTTAAATATATTATATAGAGTTGCCTATATTATAGATGCTGCTTGTATTTATCAATTCTACAATATTCCATTTCGATTTCTGTATCTTATTAGTTTTGTCCCCTCGAAATTAATTTTGGTACGTAAGAAAAATTGCAATATTCAGTTGTATAAATTTTATCTTCTTAATTTGCATATTTTGTTTCTCGCGATCGAAGGAAGAGCTGTTTATTAGTCATTTCCTGGTTGGAAAAAGGAAATAGCCATTTCCCTTTCGCAACAAGAGTCGACCTTCCGGAATGTAAATCTATTTCCGAGTTTTAATAAATTTAATAGAAACAGTTTTAGGAATTCCGCTTTATAAAAAGTAACTAGGCAATAACTGAATAATATTAGAAAAATATTAGAAAAATTTTTTAAATTCTAACGATTTGAAAAAATCATTCAAGCTATTTATAATGATGAAAACTAAACCATCGAAGACAGCATTAACATGGGTAGCAACCGATGACACATTATGATAAGTTACTTCGCATGAAGGAAAATTCTATATATTTAGATTCAATGTAAATATATATATTTAAATAATATCGAATATGTATATAAATGGTCTCGAAAATTTTAATACGTTCATACCTTCATAAAAAATTTTTTTCTATATTATTTAATATCAAAGTGAAATTTATATAGGCCTATATAGCATATTAGCAATTCAAATATATATATATAAAAAAAATTTTGGGGTATCATATTTAATGCGTAAATCGATAAATAGACAAATAGGCGGAAGTATGTCGATCATAGAAGAGAGTAATGATGTTACGCAAATCGGATAATGAACTATTCTCTTGGATAAATGCCATTTTTGTTACTTATATCAGATTTCAAAGGTAAAATCTACAGTGAAATTGGGAAGAGAATATAAGGTAAAAGCCATCAGAAAAATAAGCGAATGGGAATAATGAGTATATTATAAGTACGAATTAAAAAAAAAAGTTTTAAAAAGGTTGAATGGATAAAGCAGTTGATAGTAAGGAAAAAGTTAATTAAAGATGCTAAATGACTGTAAAAATAATGAAAATGAAATGTAACGCAAGATTAAGTTCAAAGAATAAAAGAGAAATGTAGAAAGTATTGTAGATTCATAAAGAAAAAAAAATAAACAGAATAAAAACATTGTGAGGATACGGAATTTTAATAATAATAATAATTTTGTTAAATAAAAAATTGATAACTTTGCAGCACCAAAATATTCTTATGTAAATCAAGCAATTCTATCTCATTTCATATCACATTAATTCCAGAAAAGAAAAAAGTAGATTCATAACAACAACACTTTAAATCAGTTTGGAAAATAAACTTTTTCTTAATAAACTTGTTTTAAAATGCATTCTGTCTATGGCCATAAAAATGTTAACGGAACATTCGATTAAAGTTAAAATTCAGTTTATCCATTAGACTAATATAACAAGAGGTTCCAACCTATCTCTCGTTAAGCGGTGTCTTGAATATTGTGTAAAAGTACTTCAGATATTTGTGGAAATTTATAGAAAAAAACTTAAAATCTGACAAGTTCACTAAGTTGATAAGACACAAAATTAATCATCAGAAAAAGAAAGAGACAAGTTGACAGCCATATACTTTTTGACAAGAAAATGGGATTGAAGCCGTGTGTGAAATTGGAGCCGCTTCCCTTCTCAAAGCTGGTGTAGGTGGAAGATTTCTAAAGATTTGGATCAACAGAGTACTGTGTTTGACATTTCAACCGATAGTCAATCATGAAATCTCTGTCTCAATATTATATGGCCTAAGTATTGTTGTCTAACAGAAACAAAATAATCGATTCAAATTTTGGCTTTGGATAGTAAATGCGATCGATGACTTTCATTGTACAAAATAGCTTCGATAAGTTTGATATTTCTTTCTTTACTATTTTTAATGACCGTCTATTACTTAAATGCATCGATTTCTTTCCATGCCAAAAAATATTACACCTATAAATTTTTCTGCCATGTTATTTATTTAGACAAGATCTCCTAAACCATAATGGCTGAAGTAATAGCGTTTAACTAGGTTGTTAAGGAAACGAGATCTACTTCTCATTCAAATTAGCCGGAACGACAATGGCAGAGAATGAAACTTTTGTGTTCCTATATTCCAAAAATGCAGGAACACAACAGTGAATTCATCTAACCCTTCCAGAGATTAACGAGATCTTGCAGAGCGCAAGATCTGTTTAATTATTTTTCATTTTCTTATCTCACATCACTGACAAAGCGCTTTAATATCAATAGCTCTCTACTTCAACAATAGTAATTTGCATTTCTCCAAAGAGAGGAAGGATATTGGAATAGTTTAGCTAAAGTTTAATAGATTTGGCGGTAAATTTTACATCTTAGTGGTTTAAGCCAATATCGTCGTATAAATTTCTGTTATTGGTCAGGAAATCAATGAAGTCGTACTTACTCCCTCTGCTGTGCTGACTAACTATTGGCGAGCTCCCGAGATCTTCCAAAATCTTCCTCGATCTTGTAGGCATGTCGGGAAGAAGTGGCATTGCAGGAGTTGGATCTGTCTCCGTCGGTGTCTCCGTATCTGTTGTCATTGGTGAAAAATCGGACATTGGATCGAACGGGACGGAAAGATGAAGATCTGGTGGCGTTCTCGTGCCCTGGAACGTAGAAGCAATTCTCGCAATGCTCTTGTCTTCCGCTGTGTTGTCGGGAAACTGGGGAGAAGGACTGATCAAATCGCTATACCAACCCTTCGTGGAAGAACTGTAGTCGTACCTGAAATAATGACAGACCACAGTAATCTTCGTTCGATTAACCGATGAAATGCTACATTAAATCATTGATAAGTAAGAAAAAAAAATCAGGTAGATAGGGATAACTTTCCATAAAGTTTTAAACGTAATTAACTACCTACAATTATTAAGAGGTAGATAATTACACTATAATTATTTTTATCTTACACTAAGTAAATGAGGAATAATGCGACGTCTCGAAATTTGTCTTCTATGTTAAATATAGTAAAAATAATTTTCTAACTCATTAATTTGTGAATATAGCTTTAAAATATGTCTAATTAACTTNCTTATTTGCATATTTTTCTACTCTTACCACGTATTCTAAATATTGAATAAATATTCTCTACTAAATACTGGTTCGTTTTAATTATTTAAATTTAAATATAGAGCCATCGAACAATATGTAATGTTATAAAATCTATAAGAAAGTTTTGAAGAAAACTGATTTCTATTCCAAAGAAAGAAGCTTTTGTTTCTGAAATTAATAACTGAAGTAGAAAAATGAACTAGTTCTCCACTGTAAATTTAATTTTCCCGCTAAAGAAAGTCCTTTATGAATATTCAAAGTTTTCGTAAAATTAATTCCATAATCCTATTTAATTATATAAACTAACCTTCATGAAAGATTTTATCAAGAACATTTTTAAAATGATTTTATTGATACATTCGCTATTCATATCACTTAAGACGAAAATTTTGCATAACTTTAGCTGCTTTATAAACAAATTCATGCACGTATTTGAATGAAATATTCCTCTAGATAAAGAAATTCGTTGATAGAAATTATAGGAAAATGAAATAAAATAAAAATTTAAATTGTAGCTATTATAGTTCTCAGCATAATCCCTAAACTGAATGGATTAGAGAACAACAATAATTTTGACTTTTCTAAATGTTATAAAAGGAATTTAGTTCCTCCGAAAATAGAAACAAATCCTCTACCTTTTATTTATTTCTGTAATTATAGATTTTATACGTTTTGTATGTAATTTATATGGTAAAATATACAAACTATTTTCTTTATAAATTAATTATTCATTGTTCGCTGACATTTATTCGCATCAAATCATCGAAACTATGGCAAGTTGCAATATTTGATTTTCTTTATAAATATATAAAAATCAACATTATATCGAACATTATAACATTATTAATCAAGATATATATCGAATAACCCGAATCTATTTTGACAGCGTAACTTTGTATATCTTGTCAGTGCCAATTTATGTGATATTTTCCTTGCCATTCTGAATTCCTTTCTACAGAATTTGATTCGTCAGACTTCATCATCCATGCATACTAATCAAAACAGCATTAAGACGAAAATAATGAAAAATTCATTTTTTCTATGAAAAAAAAAATTCATATAAAATGTATTTTATTTAATAACGTTTTTATGAAATAAATGTAAAAAAACAAATAAGTATAAAATAATAATTGCAGCAAAATTGGTATTATAACTGAGACTGTTACATTTTTTTTTATTTTTGCGTTATCTTAAGATATTTTACCATAGTGTCTATTTAATTTCTATATAATTGAGAAAATTAGGAGTGACATGAGCGTATGAGTCAGGGAGCAGGGAGCAACTATCCTCTCAAATTCGGGAAAAACAAGTAGGAAAAATTCGGGTATATCAAGAACAAAAAGAAAACACAGGCACTAAAAATGAAAAGGTTAACAAATTATCAGTAATGGCATATAAAAAGTTGGTACTTGTGTTTTAATTTGTGTAAAATTTCGGCCGAACTAACCACCTTTGCCCTTTAACTAGTGTGTCCCCACGCCCATGATCATGAACAGATTCTTTCACATGCCATAAAAATAAAGAAATAAAATATATCAATACATAAACAACCGTATAAGCAATACTTTAAAATTTAATAAAGCCAAAATAATATATAAAATGATTACAAAAGTTTACGTTTATCAGTTTGTTAATGTAATTATTTAATAAAATATGTCTTATTTTTATTTTGTGTTTTATATAAGGCTATTCTGTATATTTTTAAAGCATAAAAATAGTACTCGATAGTATTAGAAGTTCTATATAGAATGCAATACAAGAATATCATTCCTCACTCATGGTTTATTGCGTTTTAATATATATAAGAAGGAGTGCTTCAAGGTAGATTTGTCCGGAACTTTTGCATTGAAGCAATATTATCCAATATTGAATGAATCAAAATTCTAGTAGGAAATGCCTTCTCATATACAGTAATACATTCCATATGATTCCTTTAGTTGAATAGTATTTCTTGAATTTTTAGCCGTACATTTTACTGTGAAAGCATACACCAGTGATTGATTTAACGTACGATTATCGATTATTATTGTGTTAAATAAATAAATTAAAAAGTTTTAAGATCCAGACAGCACTCTTTTGTGAATATAAAATAAATACAATTTAATACAATGTATTATACTTATTTTTGAAGCGCATTCTGCTTTAATTAAATGTTTTTTAAACTATTAAATAAACCTTAATTAATAATAAATTAATTGATATTAACATTAATTGTAATAAAAGCATTCAAAATATATTATATTTTAATGGAAATTAACAAACGCATTTAAAATTAACGCTGCAATATGCGCATTATAAATCAATACGCTAAGATCGCAAATGTAAGAAAATTGTTGTAAAATAGAATTATCTTAAGCAAAATTAGTTTCGTTTGTAATTTTGCTTATAAAATCCCAAAGTAATCGAATCCACTTGACTGACCTGCAACTACAACACGGATCAATCGATGCCACTGAGTTCACTTCTCTTCCACACGTTGTATCTCTTTTTTTATACCCCCAATGCAAAACTATGTATAACGAGAAAAAGAAAAATCGAGAAGATACTAAACATTAGATTAAAAAAAAAATAAAAAATAAAATAAAGTAGGGGCAAAAAGAAAACTGTGTTGAATCACTTCAACGACAGTAGAATGTTTAATGACTTATTTCTCGTAGGGAAACCTTAAAAATTTAACTCGATCGATGCGTAATGTTTGATCATTTAAAAAAAACACCCCCTACAACATTCATTTTTCATTTATATGGCTATTTTGAGGAGAAATGATCCATATTTTGTTGCATATTACTACTATTCGAAAATGTATATTTGTGAATAGTTAATAACAATCTAGTAAGAGTCTTATGCAGGAATCGAAAATGAATAAACGGAATACTTTTCTGTTTATAATAAATTTATTTCCCATATTTTACAATATATATATATATTAAAATGAATAGGAAAAGAATAACTTTCATGGCGATTATCTATATTTTTTATGTTTATATGTAGAATATTTTTTTAAAAGATGACATTAATAAAAGTAAAAGAACTTTCATATCGAATTTTGATAAGTAATATACTGACATCTATTATTATTCATTGAAATCCGATAAAATTATTCAAATGTAGATTTTTGTAGAGAATTAATTCTTATTGCGATTATTCGTCAAAATTGAATATTAGACGGGTGGTGGAATAAAAAATGGTTATTTTATGATCGATCCAAATAATCGGTATTGAAGTTGCGTAGAATGAACATTAATGTCAAGCAAGGCATATGCAAACAGATGCCTATTCGAAATCGAAAAATACTACGATAGAAATGCAGTACATCTGCATTCAAAGACTACACCATTAACGATTGCTGTCAAAAGCTTCGTTATTAATAAAAGCGTGGTTCTTTTGGGCCATCTCATTAACATAAACGATATTCTGAAAGTTTTCCTTTCTAAAAAACTGAATTTATCTTCTCTAAAACGCACCTGCATTAGATTTATTTTAAGTTCTACATTTTAAAACTTAAATCTAAAATTCTTAAAAGCATTCTGCTCTGTCTCTTTCATTTTTATCTGTTCCCTTTCTACTTTTTATAGATTATTCTAAAATCCATTTATGACATCCTTCCAGACCTCTATCAAAGTTAAAATATTTTACTATTACATTAGTTCCGTTAATCAATCGTTTTATTACTAATAAATTAATTAAATATAGGCATGAAATAATTTTCTAACCTGGATCGTGGAGGAGTTGGATAGTTGGAAGGAGCTGTGGTGTACATGAAACCAGGCTTGTTGCCGTAAGTTTCGTAGCCTAGTCTTCTGGGATAGGACCCATATACGTCCCTCTTGAGAATCTCATCTATGGCCTGAAGTACGCTACTAGATCCGGTTGATGTATATCCTTCGGCAATATTTCTAGAGAGTGAATCCCCATAACCCACGTGGTCCAACGTTGCTGACGAAACTCCATATGGTGCTACAATAAAATACAAAATATTCCCTTGTAGGAAATGATAATATATACTTTTATTACATGAATTTTCGCCTTGATTGCCAAATCATTAGTAAATTAATTAATTTTTAAATCTCTAATNAAAATACGTTTATCCATATATTTCTTTACTATACATTTGCGTTACATTATCATAAAACAAAATTAAAACAAATATTTTTAGATATAGAATTAAATATCTTGTTTATGTATTAAACTAAAAATAACTTATGCTTTTTATATCGCATATATAGAATATACTATAATAAAGTATTTATTCCTTATACTATATACTGTATATATTAATATAAATTCCTAAAAATTATATCTCAACCACAGTACTTTCAAATAAGCAAGTTTAGTGTTCTCTTCTTTAAAAAAGAAAGGAATAGTTTTAATACGTTTAAAAGACTGTTTTATTGGGACTTAAAAGACTGTTTTTGAGATTTGGGATGGTGGAAGTATATATAACCCTACCATATACATCACTACAATGAATTTACACACACACATACACGATTAAATTCTATATTTGGTTATGTTTATTGGTGTTTGGAGTGGCGAGGATGGTGGGGATGGGACCAACCCTTTAAAACAGCATTAACACGCATTGTCGTCAAAGTTTCATCATTTTATCTTAGTTACAAGTGGACGAAATCTGATTTGAACGATTTGAAGACATGATGCAAAGTAGTTTAAAATAAAAGCGTTTAATAATAATTAATAAAAATATTTTTTGATTTCGATCTCACTTTTTAATTGTCGATTTAAAATTACAGTAGCTATATTGAAGATTGTTTAGGTTATACAGCCATTCAGTTTATATGTAGCATTTTCAGTTCGATTCGAGCAATTTACTATGCAATAGGAATGTGTGATGGAATTGTTGATTCACTATAGCTAGAATACTAAAGATCGATTCTGTCCCAATGCACAACAATGTTACTGCTAAATTTGTATTCCAATATTTTATAGTTGTTACATCTTGACTATAATCTATCGGGTGTAATCTCTATACAAGTAGCTATAATATTAAACTATTCTTATCGCTAAATAAAAAATATTCGCAAATTTATATTCATTGTAATATTATTCTAAACCTATCCAGATGCTAAAATTCTATATTTAAATTAAAATATTGATAATATGCTGATTTTAGGCTAATATTTTTTTCAATAATGTTTAAGGATTCTAATATGACTTGCGAATTAAGCATTTTTATGCGTCTGATTTGCATTAAAATTCTTTAAAATCACTTTCATTATCAATAAGGTTTTTTTGGCAAATTTGAATGATTAGTTTGTTTTATATACAGTATACTGTGTATCTAAAACTATATACATTCACGTAGAGTACTTTTTAGACAAATATATTTTTTAAATGTTATTTAGCATAACATATTCATGTAACAACGAGTTCCGAAATGTTTGTTCTGTTGCTAAAATCCCTTTAATTTAATAAATGATATTTGTCGGATTCGCTACAGATAATATCTTATTGCAACTATTCTCATTCTATTATTATTTTATTTTGTTTTATTGAACAAAAAAAAAAAAACATGTCTAGAGTCTGGTTTAACGAGATTTTTCTTCCAACCACTCTAAATCCTCCATTGTCAGAGGATAATCTCTTCGCCATATCAAAAAAGTTAAGTTACTACACAATTGTTCTATCTTTATTCAATGTTGAGACTATTTAACTTCGTGTTTTAACATTTTTACGCAATAGTAATAATACAAGTAGTTTAGTGGTGATGATTTTAATTGAATCCAACGAAGTTGCTTCGAGAGAATTAGAGGCTTTGATTAACTGTAAGTACTGTAAATTTCATTCAAATAAAAGAAGCTTGTCTAAAACTAATGAACGATATTAAGCAAACTATACAGGATACCCATAAGTAAGGAACCATAAGAGTTATATTGTCTTTCTTTATTATTTTATAGGTTAAATAAAGGCAGAGTAAAGGGGAACGAATTCAAGATATTTTAATAGCAGGGCCGCGAGAAGTTGCTGAAGAATTTAACAGGCTGCATCCAGGGTCTTGATATTTAAGATGCTTATAGTCGTTACAAGATTTACAAGTTACAAATTACAAGCACTGTGTTGAATAAAATGTTTTGTAACAAATTATTAGCTATTAGTCGAAAGCAATTTTTATTGCATAAAATTGTTTATAATCAGTAACAAATTACAAATACTGTACTTGCTACGAGCTAATGTCTTTTAGCTTTGTAACCTGTAATTTTTATGCAACAGGACTCCGAATGCTATCTGTGATTGGTGAAAAGTCTGGATGTAGCCTGTTAAATTCTTCTGCAACTTTTTACTAACTTGCTGGCTCCTATCATTAAAATAATTTAAATTCGTTCCTCCTTAGTCAGCACCATGCTTTACCTGCAAAAGAATAAACAAAGATCAGCATAATTCCTATGGTTCCAAATTTTCAAATATATTAAAAATACGTTTATCCATATATTTCTTTACTATACATTTGCGTTACATTATCATAAAACAAAATTAAAACAAATATTTTTAGATATAGAATTAAATATAAAAAAATATTTAATACTTTTAAGTAAAACAAAAAAATAATAGACCTAATAATAAATATAAGTGAAATAAAAATCAAACCACAGAATAATTAGGATAATCGTCAATATCTTGGAACATCATCAAAAAATGTTAAATATATTTTTTTTATTTTTTACAAAATTAAAATTTTAAAAAGAATCAAATTATTTTATTTTCAGATATATAATTATGTTTCTTTTTAGCATTCTAAACATGCTATTGTCTATATTCATTTTAAAAATCGAGAAATAATTATTTATTTACAATGCCATCTAAAATAGCTTTAAACCATCCTTTCTTACGATTATATAGGGCTTTATATATATATGAGAACTTTAAATATATTATATAGAGTTGCCTATATTATAGATGCTGCTTGTATTTATCAATTCTACAATATTCCATTTCGATTTCTGTATCTTATTAGTTTTGTCCCCTCGAAATTAATTTTGGTACGTAAGAAAAATTGCAATATTCAGTTGTATAAATTTTATCTTCTTAATTTGCATATTTTGTTTCTCGCGATCGAAGGAAGAGCTGTTTATTAGTCATTTCCTGGTTGGAAAAAGGAAATAGCCATTTCCCTTTCGCAACAAGAGTCGACCTTCCGGAATGTAAATCTATTTCCGAGTTTTAATAAATTTAATAGAAACAGTTTTAGGAATTCCGCTTTATAAAAAGTAACTAGGCAATAACTGAATAATATTAGAAAAATATTAGAAAAATTTTTTAAATTCTAACGATTTGAAAAAATCATTCAAGCTATTTATAATGATGAAAACTAAACCATCGAAGACAGCATTAACATGGGTAGCAACCGATGACACATTATGATAAGTTACTTCGCATGAAGGAAAATTCTATATATTTAGATTCAATGTAAATATATATATTTAAATAATATCGAATATGTATATAAATGGTCTCGAAAATTTTAATACGTTCATACCTTCATAAAAAATTTTTTTCTATATTATTTAATATCAAAGTGAAATTTATATATATATAGCATATTAGCAATTCAAATATATATATAAAAAAAAATTTGGGGGTATCATAGTTAATGCGTAAATCGATAAATAGACAAATAGGCGGAAGTATGTCGATCATAGAAGAGAGTAATGATGTTACGCAAATCGGATAATGAACTATTCTCTTGGATAAATGCCATTTTTGTTACTTATATCAGATTTCAAAGGTAAAATCTACAGTGAAATTGGGAAGAGAATATAAGGTAAAAGCCATCAGAAAAATAAGCGAATGGGAATAATGAGTATATTATAAGTACGAATTAAAAAAAAAAGTTTTAAAAAGGTTGAATGGATAAAGCAGTTGATAGTAAGGAAAAAGTTAATTAAAGATGCTAAATGACTGTAAAAATAATGAAAATGAAATGTAACGCAAGATTAAGTTCAAAGAATAAAAGAGAAATGTAGAAAGTATTGTAGATTCATAAAGAAAAAAAAATAAACAGAATAAAAACATTGTGAGGATACGGAATTTTAATAATAATAATAATTTTGTTAAATAAAAAATTGATAACTTTGCAGCACCAAAATATTCTTATGTAAATCAAGCAATTCTATCTCATTTCATATCACATTAATTCCAGAAAAGAAAAAAGTAGATTCATAACAACAACACTTTAAATCAGTTTGGAAAATAAACTTTTTCTTAATAAACTTGTTTTAAAATGCATTCTGTCTATGGCCATAAAAATGTTAACGGAACATTCGATTAAAGTTAAAATTCAGTTTATCCATTAGACTAATATAACAAGAGGTTCCAACCTATCTCTCGTTAAGCGGTGTCTTGAATATTGTGTAAAAGTACTTCAGATATTTGTGGAAATTTATAGAAAAAAACTTAAAATCTGACAAGTTCACTAAGTTGATAAGACACAAAATTAATCATCAGAAAAAGAAAGAGACAAGTTGACAGCCATATACTTTTTGACAAGAAAATGGGATTGAAGCCGTGTGTGAAATTGGAGCCGCTTCCCTTCTCAAAGCTGGTGTAGGTGGAAGATTTCTAAAGATTTGGATCAACAGAGTACTGTGTTTGACATTTCAACCGATAGTCAATCATGAAATCTCTGTCTCAATATTATATGGCCTAAGTATTGTTGTCTAACAGAAACAAAATAATCGATTCAAATTTTGGCTTTGGATAGTGAATGCGATCGATGACTTTCATTGTACAAAATAGCTTCGATAAGTTTAATATT
Source organism: Centruroides sculpturatus (assembly GCF_000671375.1). NCBI lineage: Eukaryota > Metazoa > Arthropoda > Arachnida > Scorpiones > Buthidae > Centruroides > Centruroides sculpturatus. The sequence continues at coordinate 28,158 of NW_019384771.1, forward strand.
TCTTTCTTTACTATTTTTAATGACCGTCTATTACTTAAATGCATCGATTTCTTTCCATGCCAAAAAATATTACACCTATAAATTTTTCTGCCATGTTATTTATTTAGACAAGATCTCCTAAACCATAATGGCTGAAGTAATAGCGTTTAACTAGGTTGTTAAGGAAACGAGATCTACTTCTCATTCAAATTAGCCGGAACGACAATGGCAGAGAATGAAACTTTTGTTTTCCTATATTCCAAAAATGCAGGAACACAACAGTGAATTCATCTAACCCTTCCAGAGATTAACGAGATCTTGCAGAGCGCAAGATCTGTTTAATTATTTTTCATTTTCTTATCTCACATCACTGACAAAGCGCTTTAATATCAATAGCTCTCTACTTCAACAATAGTAATTTGCATTTCTCCAAAGAGAGGAAGGATATTGGAATAGTTTAGCTAAAGTTTAATAGATTTGGCGGTAAATTTTACATCTTAGTGGTTTAAGCCAATATCGTCGTATAAATTTCTGTTATTGGTCAGGAAATCAATGAAGTCGTACTTACTCCCTCTGCTGTGCTGACTAACTATTGGCGAGCTCCCGAGATCTTCCAAAATCTTCCTCGATCTTGTAGGCATGTCGGGAAGAAGTGGCATTGCAGGAGTTGGATCTGTCTCCGTCGGTGTCTCCGTATCTGTTGTCATTGGTGAAAAATCGGACATTGGATCGAACGGGACGGAAAGATGAAGATCTGGTGGCGTTCTCGTGCCCTGGAACGTAGAAGCAATTCTCGCAATGCTCTTGTCTTCCGCTGTGTTGTCGGGAAACTGGGGAGAAGGACTGATCAAATCGCTATACCAACCCTTCGTGGAAGAACTGTAGTCGTACCTGAAATAATGACAGACCACAGTAATCTTCGTTCGATTAACCGATGAAATGCTACATTAAATCATTGATAAGTAAGAAAAAAAAATCAGGTAGATAGGGATAACTTTCCATAAAGTTTTAAACGTAATTAACTACCTACAATTATTAAGAGGTAGATAATTACACTATAATTATTTTTATCTTACACTAAGTAAATGAGGAATAATGCGACGTCTCGAAATTTGTCTTCTATGTTAAATATAGTAAAAATAATTTTCTAACTCATTAATTTGTGAATATAGCTTTAAAATATGTCTAATTAACTTATATAATTTTAATAAATAAAATCTTACCTCAGAATAATTTATTAAATTGCACAAAATGAGAATTGTCTCTCTAAATAATTATTCTAAAAAGTCTTTTAGTTTTTCTTTTTGAAAAATTTTCTCAAATATTTTAAAGAAATTTAATACATTTTTAATTAATCAAAAAATTCCCTTGTTTTATTTATTATTGTAAATAAACTTTTCTTTTTTATTTAAATATTAAAAAAAAAAACATTTTTTTCGCTTTTGTAACAAACCAAGCAATAAATCTTTTAATCTAAAACGATTTAACAATTGTTCGAATTTGCCTAAAAGCTATTTTAAAATCTTAATGGATTTATTAAGTCTTTACAAGAAACATTTTTTATTCTTTATCCTCATTATCTTTGCATACAAAATTAGAATTTTTTACGATCTTATCAAAGATAACATCATCAATCGAGAATTTTATAATCTAGAAATAATCGAATTCTGAAAATTCTTTTAAAATTTAGTCAAAACGATTTATTATTATTATTTTTTTTAATTTTCTGTACAAAAATGTATATAATTTTATTTAAAACTTTATTTTAAATGGAAAGAAAAGAAGAAAATCATTCATTTATAAAATTCTAAAAGTTTTTTAACGCACAGGTTTAATTATTTAAAGTAATATCTTTACCAAGTTTTAAAAAAGATTAATTTAGAATGAATTCTAATAATTGAAATATATTTTATTATAATTTTTAATTATTAATAAACTTTTATAATTAAAAGCATAAATAATTCATTATTGTAAAATGATAAATTATTTAATAAAATATGTCTTATTTTTATTTTGTGTTTTATATAAGGCTATTCTGTATATTTTTAAAGCATAAAAATAGTACTCGATAGTATTAGAAGTTCTATATAGAATGCAATACAAGAATATCATTCCTCACTCATGGTTTATTGCGTTTTAATATATATAAGAAGGAGTGCTTCAAGGTAGATTTGTCCGGAACTTTTGCATTGAAGCAATATTATCCAATATTGAATGAATCAAAATTCTAGTAGGAAATGCCTTCTCATATACAGTAATACATTCCATATGATTCCTTTAGTTGAATAGTATTTCTTGAATTTTTAGCCGTACATTTTACTGTGAAAGCATACACCAGTGATTGATTTAACGTACGATTATCGATTATTATTGTGTTAAATAAATAAATTAAAAAGTTTTAAGATCCAGACAGCACTCTTTTGTGAATATAAAATAAATACAATTTAATACAATGTATTATACTTATTTTTGAAGCGCATTCTGCTTTAATTAAATGTTTTTTAAACTATTAAATAAACCTTAATTAATAATAAATTAATTGATATTAACATTAATTGTAATAAAAGCATTCAAAATATATTATATTTTAATGGAAATTAACAAACGCATTTAAAATTAACGCTGCAATATGCGCATTATAAATCAATACGCTAAGATCGCAAATGTAAGAAAATTGTTGTAAAATAGAATTATCTTAAGCAAAATTAGTTTCGTTTGTAATTTTGCTTATAAAATCCCAAAGTAATCGAATCCACTTGACTGACCTGCAACTACAACACGGATCAATCGATGCCACTGAGTTCACTTCTCTTCCACACGTTGTATCTCTTTTTTTATACCCCCAATGCAAAACTATGTATAACGAGAAAAAGAAAAATCGAGAAGATACTAAACATTAGATAAAAAAAAAATAAAAAATAAAATAAAGTAGGGGCAAAAAGAAAACTGTGTTGAATCACTTCAACGACAGTAGAATGTTTAATGACTTATTTCTCGTAGGGAAACCTTAAAAATTTAACTCGATCGATGCGTAATGTTTGATCATTTAAAAAAAACACCCCCTACAACATTCATTTTTCATTTATATGGCTATTTTGAGGAGAAATGATCCATATTTTGTTGCATATTACTACTATTCGAAAATGTATATTTGTGAATAGTTAATAACAATCTAGTAAGAGTCTTATGCAGGAATCGAAAATGAATAAACGGAATACTTTTCTGTTTATAATAAATTTATTTCCCATATTTTACAATATATATATATATTAAAATGAATAGGAAAAGAATAACTTTCATGGCGATTATCTATATTTTTTATGTTTATATGTAGAATATTTTTTTAAAAGATGACATTAATAAAAGTAAAAGAACTTTCATATCGAATTTTGATAAGTAATATACTGACATCTATTATTATTCATTGAAATCCGATAAAATTATTCAAATGTAGATTTTTGTAGAGAATTAATTCTTATTGCGATTATTCGTCAAAATTGAATATTAGACGGGTGGTGGAATAAAAAATGGTTATTTTATGATCGATCCAAATAATCGGTATTGAAGTTGCGTAGAATGAACATTAATGTCAAGCAAGGCATATGCAAACAGATGCCTATTCGAAATCGAAAAATACTACGATAGAAATGCAGTACATCTGCATTCAAAGACTACACCATTAACGATTGCTGTCAAAAGCTTCGTTATTAATAAAAGCGTGGTTCTTTTGGGCCATCTCATTAACATAAACGATATTCTGAAAGTTTTCCTTTCTAAAAAACTGAATTTATCTTCTCTAAAACGCACCTGCATTAGATTTATTTTAAGTTCTACATTTTAAAACTTAAATCTAAAATTCTTAAAAGCATTCTGCTCTGTCTCTTTCATTTTTATCTGTTCCCTTTCTACTTTTTATAGATTATTCTAAAATCCATTTATGACATCCTTCCAGACCTCTATCAAAGTTAAAATATTTTACTATTACATTAGTTCCGTTAATCAATCGTTTTATTACTAATAAATTAATTAAATATAGGCATGAAATAATTTTCTAACCTGGATCGTGGAGGAGTTGGATAGTTGGAAGGAGCTGTGGTGTACATGAAACCAGGCTTGTTGCCGTAAGTTTCGTAGCCTAGTCTTCTGGGATAGGACCCATATACGTCCCTCTTGAGAATCTCATCTATGGCCTGAAGTACGCTACTAGATCCGGTTGATGTATATCCTTCGGCAATATTTCTAGAGAGTGAATCCCCATAACCCACGTGGTCCAACGTTGCTGACGAAACTCCATATGGTGCTACAATAAAATACAAAATATTCCCTTGTAGGAAATGATAATATATACTTTTATTACATGAATTTTCGCCTTGATTGCCAAATCATTAGTAAATTAATTAATTTTTAAATCTCTAATTAATAAAAACTTGTATTGTAAAGGTTAATCTTTAAAATATTTTAAAAATATAAAATGTTATTTGACACTCAAAGCGTAAATACATGCTTAGGTTTTTATAATTAAAAGACGAACTTGACGCAAGCATTTTTTTAAAATTAATTCTAATTAACACGAGTTCCATTTCCCCTAAAAAATCTACAATTTTATTATCTGGTAAAATAAATTTATAAGCTACGTCTACGATACGTATAACTTCATTACGTAATTTGTAATTCGATTAAAATAAAGATTTTAGTAATAAATCTTAAAAAGAAAATAGTATAGTTGTAGTTTTAAATTGATCTATGTGACTACTAGGCTACAAGATAAAGTTTGTAAGAAAGAAAATCAAATCGACTGTAGAAAGTAAATCGATCTATGTACATTATGCTATATTTGAAACCGTCCTATTTTGTACAATAGAGGCTGCCATGTGTATCGTGAGGCCTTCACAGTCGCCACGAACACGCCAAGAACAGATAGACAGGCAGGGATACGTGTGGTTTCCATCCACTTCTTGACATGAGGACGTCATTTTTGAACATAAACATTCAACCATCCACCTCGCCCTTCATTGATATATTCTTTCCATCGAATCAATAACTACTTTAAACTAATAGGCACAAATAAATAAAATACATAAATTATGGAAGCTACATATGTCATCACGATCACATAAATGGTCTCAATTACAAACATAGGGGTCAAGACATATAAATCCATATATTCCCAATAATAAATCTTCTATAATTGTCATCATTTAAACAACGCAGTTCTATTAGAAATAACTATTTTTTTATTTTTTGAAACACGGAAAATATTTATAATAATTTTAATATTTATTCAGAATTTTTTTATTCCATTTTAAAGTATTCAAAATTCTTAATAAGCTTGAAACACAAGGTATTAACGCTTGGAAATGGTAATATAACTTTAATTTCTGAACTTTAAATTGAAAACACAATTATAGAGATTAATATTTCTAGCGTTTCAATTTTATTTGAATTAATTATTGGAAAATTTTTTTGATTCATTCCTATTTGGAACTGGTAGCAATCGAATAAAACTTTATAAAAGAAAGTTTAAGTTTTTTCTAATAATTTATTCGCTAAATTAAACTTTAATTAAAGTTTTAATTTATATTAACAAGCCATTAATAATTTTGAAAAAATGAAGTCCGAATGTCTCGACAAACATGGAAATCATACGTTATCCAGCCTTTTCACATCTATAAACGCAAACGACATGAAACGAGACGGGACATAACAGAACCGACGCGATCGTATATCATCCTATAACCCAGCTAGCACAAGAAATGGCGAATTTATGCAGTGCCAATAATTATGCAGCTGAAGGATGAGGAATACATTTCGCTCCGATTCTGAACACAAAACATCTAGTGAGGGTGGAGAATTAAATAATAGGATCCTCTTCAGGGAAACAATCACACACACGCCACACATAATACACGACTTGGGCCAACACCTCTTCTTTCCGAACCATCTCGCATTCTCGCCAATTTGTACAGTTCCTCGTGCAGCCTAGCATTTTCTTGTATCTGATGTCTGCGCCTCGCTATCTCCGCCTTGATTTTAGCCTTCCTTTTCTCCCGAGACGTCTGGTCGTCCTCATCTTCCGATACGTAAGGCGATGGATGCCAGGACCTTGGCTTACGTGGCTTTCTGTCTTTTCTCTTCTTCCTGTCGGAGCCGAGCATATAGAACGAGCTGCTTCTGTCCCATGGATCGAATCCCATTCGCAAGGAGGGTGGAGTATACAGGGAACCATCGCTAGGTCTACGATACCTGGTTGAAATAAACATTGATTACAAAATTTAAATTGTTCGTTATTGTATCAATGTTTGAAAATTCACCTCATAAGTTCTCGAGCATATCTTCTGTAATAATCATCAGAATCATCCATTAAAGTGCTTTCTCTTATCGGAAACCTAGAATCCATATCTTCTCCGAATCGGATGTCGGATAGCGAAGAACCTCTCTGATAGAATTTACTAGCTAATCCGCTTCCTAAACTTCCTCCATATCTTGAAGATCTAAGTAAACTGTCTCCTCCCAATCTATCATCGATGGATTCGAATTCGAATGACTTGAATGGCTGTCCGGTTTGAGGTTTCAAATAAGAAGATGCACCAAGATCAAATTCCGAATCACGATCTTCCTTGATAGGTGAGAAAAGTGGTACCTTTGGATCCGAAGCGTGTCTTCTATGTCTTGTTCTTCTCGGAGATGGTTGTGGAGAACTTCTTGGGGAAGTTTGTCGTCTAGTTGAAGTCGGCAGAAGCAGCGCCGTCGGCGTGGAGCTGTGCAACATCTTTCGATGCGAGGCAAAAGTGTCGTAACGATCCTCGGGCCAAGAGTGGGACAATAGGGACGACAGATCTGTTTCGCTACGACGATAGTAAGGGTCCCTGCCCAAAATTCTCCTGCGGTCCTCAGTGACAGATTTCAGCTCCTCACGAAGCTGCTGCTTCAGTGACTTGATATAAGACGGCAACTTTGTGCCCGTTAAACTGCTAGCATCTCTTAAGTATGAAGAGAGATTATGAGGAGCGCTTAAGTCTCTTCTTCCCATCAGACTCGACCCTTCGGTCATGCTAGAAGGTCTTGTTGATGAGATCATTTGAAGATAACTTTCACTAGCACTAGGTCGAGGTGATGTTGACAAGACATCGCTGAGGCAGGTAGGTATCATAGTTACTCCGCTATCCAGGGAAGATGTTCTAAACGGTGATTTAGTGCGTTCGGATTGAGGTAAGGGCGTTGCACCACTCGATAAGGTCCGGATCCTATCCTTAGCTCTCCTACTAGGTATAGGTGATGGCTCCTGATCTTGTGGTAGTGGTGGCAATTTTCTCCTTATCTTCCCAGTCTTCAGGCTATCCGCCTCACTCAGAGTATCCGAAGAATCGCCCTAACAAAAGTAAAAGTGTTTATATTATTAAAAAATAATTTTTTAAAATAATAAAAATTCCCAATTAACTTATGATTAAGCATAACTGAAACATAGAGCCACCACAGATACAAAAGCAATACTTAGAAAAAAGGCAAGAAGCAGTGAAAGCAAGGAAAGATCAAGAGGAAGATGAAGTGATGAGATTAACCCGTGGGGACTGGGATTTGGTTATTAGAGGAACAGGAGCACACAACACGAATCCAGCAACCCATCGCCGATAGTGTCCACTTATTGAAGGATCCCTGCCAAAATGTCCCACATAAACTTCGCTACACATATTTCTACCCTCACACTGTTTTTAGCCTTACTGTACCTTGTCCCTTGGAGTACTTGGTGTCTGGGGTGTCACGGGTGTCACTGACTTTCCATATCCAGGCACTGGTGAAGTTCCTCCAATATTTGGGGTCCTAGAACCAACCCGTGCTCCATAATCTTCATGGCTCGTACTTATTGATGAATGTATTTGCGCCTGTAAATATTGGGCATTGGGCTGTGGTGTGAGGGATGAGGATGCCACAGTGGCCGTTACGACTGTTGTGATCGGAAGGGCTGAGGTAAGGATTGTAGCTGCAGTGGTACCGGATCCAGTGATTACGTACTGTTTGCCCGGGTCTCCCAAACTTAATTGCTGGATCCATGATTGGTCGGTCGACAGAGCAGCTGTTACTTGTTGCGGTTGATTTAGGATAGAAGTACCCACATCTGCCCTTGGGGTAGCGGAAGATATTATTGACCTTTGAGATGGAATGCTCGAAGTTGTTGCTACTGAAATTCCTTGAGATTGAGTAGTTGTTTGTCTACTTTGAGACTGAGGTTTGCTCCGTGGTGCCTGAGCAGCCATTGCAACTGCTGCCTGCATTTGTTCCATTGTTGGTTGAGGAAGACGGCGATGGATCCTTCTTGGTGTTGTCTGCTGTTGAGATTGTTGTTGCAACTGCTGCGACGATACTTGTTGCTGAAGTTGTTGCTGTTGAAGTTGTTGTTGGATTTGTTGCTGCTGTTGTTGTTGCTGTTGTTGCTGCTGTTGCTGTTGCTGTTGTTGCTGAGCCATCAACTGTTGTTGTTGTTGCCATTGCGGCTGTTGTATTTGTTGATATTGAGATTGCTGTTGTTGCCATTGTTGCTGCTGCTCCTGTTGTTGCTGATATTGCTGATATTGCTGTTGAATGATATTCTGATTTTGATCCATTGGTATATCTGTAGAAATTATGCCTTGTATTTGGGATGAAGGAATTGTTGATTCAGATATTGCCACTGATCTAGCCTGAGCGTCATCAATGGGAGATGTGCTTGAAAGACCCATTGCTTTATTAAAATCAGCTAGCATACCTGATATAGTTCCGCTTGTAGCACGTGGTATGTTAGCCTGCACAATTGGTCTGCCCATATCTTCATCCTCTACTTTCTTTCGAAACTTCTCCATTAATTCTTGTTCCGCTGCTTCAATCGAAGGCGAGACATCCATAATCGGTGATAAATCCGTAACTGGGGACCAATCTTGCGGTTCGGGTTTTGCTTTTTGTTTCTTTTGTGGTTGTAAATCGATGTTATTTGGCTTCTGTTTGGGCGATTGTTGACCCACCCTTTGCTGCTGTATTTGTTGTTGTTGTGTGGTTGGAGCTGTTTGTTGTGGTTGTTGTTGTTGCTGTTGAGGTTGCTGCTGCTGCTGCTGAAAAGCTTGGTTAATCGACATCAAAGGCACTGTCCTCGGAATGGCAGTGCTACTAGTCGTTTTTTTAGTATCTGTGATTAAAGTAGTAACATTATTAACTTGGTTAAAATTCGTAGTTTGGACTACACCAGTTAGCCTTTGCTGTACACCCATCTTTGATTGTACTGTTGATGGTATGGTTGCAGAAGTAGAAACTGGTTTAGATATATCAGTGGCATTAACCCCTCTTTGATAACCTATATCTCCTGCTAAACCCACTTGCTGAACTTGAGAAAGAGCTCTGTTTTTATCATCTGTAACAGATACCTGGATGATTTGCTGGCCTGAAGAAAGAGTCCGCTGATACGCTTGACCTACACCTGAAAAAACAAGTATCTATCATGTAGTTATTCAATTTTTTGAATTATAAGTAAAAAAAAGGATAACAAAAATCAGTGAAACGATTCAAATTTTCTTACAAATTAATATTACAATTTTTTTATGTTTAAATTTCAATGATCTACATAAGATTTTTACTTATTCGAAATAAATCATTTTAGTTTTTAATTAATTAATTTTAAAAATTGAATTCTATTAATATTTACTATAATTATTTACATTACTTTCAGCGGTATGTTTATCTTTTCATTTCTAAATTTTTTTGCCTTATTTCTTACACACTATTATTTTCATTACAGTTAAGTTTTTAATTTATAGGATTGGTGAAGGTATAGAATAACAAAATAGGTACACACAATCCATCAATACACCACTGTTAAAAAGCGTTTAAAAATTAATATAATTGAAAACTAAAAGAAAATATGCAATCTTGCAAAGAAGACGGTAAAGACATGATAGAGATAGAATATCCATGCAATGAGAAAAAAGAAAAAGTCCCACCTGCGACTCTTCGCACCAACATATAGGGTGGCGGAGACCAAGAGGAAGAGGAAAACCATCTTTGGCTGATGGCGTTTTAAGGATTCAAAATCGCGAAGGACCCAAAAAATTGTAAAAATACATTCGGGAGGGAAAATAATCTGATGCCAACAGCCATAAGATGGATTTAACGTCTGTCTACGGGTATCCTAAATTTTGTGGCATTCAGTGACTCCATCCTACAATTTGGTCTAAAATTAGTCACGAAGCTATTCTGGAGAGATTAATGTTAAACAATTTGATTATATTTTATTAATCTATCAAACTATTAGAATATAACATTAAAAATGTTTGGAAGAAAATTGAATTTCTTATCATTCTATATTGAACTTAAGCTATATAACGTTTTAATAATCTTATGAATAACTAAAGTATTTTTTAAAGGCAGAAAATTTTAAATTATATCTTTTGCAGAATATTCATTAATGATTTCTTGAAATTTTAAATATTATTTTAGTGATTTAGTGAAATTGTTTTTATCATACATTCCATTAAAATTATATTCAGACAAAAATCAATTAGAAATTATTATAAATTTTTTATTATCGAAAAAATAAATATTATATAAAGTTTCTTGACATAAATTGGATATATTTGTTTGCAAATCTAGCAGTTTTGGAAATATGTTGGGCAGAGGAAAGAGGCCTTTTCTTTTACGTGTCAAAGCTGTAAATAATATCCAACTTTCGATTACGGAAAGAAGTAAAGAAACATTGACTACATCGAGGCTGGGCCAATGACCTCCATATTACAGTGCCTAACGACAAAATCGATTGGACCAGTCACCAGAATACCACAACTGGGAAGTAAGTGCTGAGGATATGCTGTTTAAATGTACTAAAAGCTGTTAAATTCATCTCCTATATTAAATTAAGAATATCTGGAAGTTTTTCACTTTAAAGAATGATAATAATTCCGAGTTGTGTTATTAAGTTCCATCATTTCCTTAAATTCGATTGGCCAGATATGATATTTATATATCGTTAAACTTCCTCAGCAGTTACTCACAGAGGCGCTGATAGGCTACATCTCCGAACCCACACCTGAATATAAAATGAAGTGGAGGCCCAGAGGCTGTATTTTTCTATCTGTGCCCCCGTTATACCCGGATCGCGGCATTTTGCCACACCACCTTTTTAATCTCTCTTTTTACCTCTCCAGCGTATCAGAGACGAAGCTGTGTCCGAATTCAGATCGGTACCGTGAAGTGTCTTGTGTTCTGTCCCCGGTGGGGAGGGTTCGTCTTCTTCGAGAATAGTATACACATCACCAGGACTTCTGTCGTAATAAGGAATAGTTTGCAGTACGCAAGGAGTTATTTCCAGTTCTTCTTCGTCGCTGTCTTCGTCTTCTTCGTTCTCCCCTACCTTATGATAATCTTCATCGTATTCTTCGCATTCTTCGACCCTCCTCCATCCTTCGTCCAACTTGTCTACTCCATTATCATTGAGATCGAGCTTATTACCACTTTGTTTGTCGCGCGATACTCCGCCTCCCTCAATATTTTGACCGTCATGAGTAACTACAGAGTCTACTGCTGGAGGTGCGGGATACTCACGTGACTTGGCATCCTCCCTTCGTCCTGCTTCGGCCATCTGGTGGAAAGAAAAAAAAAATAGGAAAGTAGGCGCAATAGTGCTACTCTAATATCTAAAATTTCTTAACAGATTTTGAAAAATATTTTTAAAACTAATAATGTTTGTTTGTAAATCGTGATAAATTCACAGTTTACAGCGAAATTTACTATTTTCAGATATAAATTAAAATTATATTTGTATAATCTATAGATACTAAACTGAGTGTCTCGTAAATGAGTGCATTGCTCCCTGTTGTGTCAAAGGGTACTTTATTTTTACATTGCATTAAACAGCGATGACACAATGATAAAATGATTTAACTATTTCCAACATTTATCATTTTTAATTTTTTAAAAAAATTCAGAAAAAAACATTATCGACAAAGAAACATTATTAGTCAAATTCTTTAAAGTTTAAATTTTAAAACCATTATTTTTTAAAATTACATTAAAATTATTAGAAATCTTTAAATTATATTCTAAATTTAAATTAATATATTAAAAGAAATAAAATTTAGATTTGTAATTAATTTAATTAATTTTTATTAAGGAAATAAATTTATATAATTTTTCCCTGCATATTTTACAGCGTAAAAATATTTCTAAAACGTTGCTACTAGTGTAAAAGGTAGAACAGTAAAGAAAGTGTTAATATGTTCCCCAGAAAAAAAAAATTCGCTGAGAGTATAGAGGATAGAGACGATATCTTTTCTATTATTTATGATATTGTTAATGAGGTTTAGGTAACGTATGTACTGCATTAATGCTCAACCAGCTACTTTCTTGATTATCTGTAATAGGGGAATCGATCATTTCATTTTTATCCGTTAATAACGATAAAAGCATTTTTTTTAATCAAATGAGTAGAAGATTAAATAAATATTTCAAGTTATATTATTTTTTAAATTTGATATTGTATCTATATTTATTTATTTCACTATTGCTAGGCAGTAGCTTCAGCAAATAAAATATTGATATATACGGTATTTCTTTTCTATTTCGAAAACATTTTATCAAATTAAAAATAATGTTTTCTATCTTTGTCTTTTATTTTTTAAAAATATTTTTATATTACTGCTTACATCAATAATACTCTGATTAAAGAACAACGTTATATACTTGCTGAATTAACAAGGATATTCGTTAAAAAATGAAAATAATGAATTATTCGCACAATTTATTTCGTTAAGAGAGCAGAATTAATGCTTGAATTCTTTATTCTGATGGCAAGGTGAAAATTTTGATCTTCCTTCTGCATTTTTAATTAGATTGCTGCTTATTTATTTCCATAAATTTTGGTGTTTTAATTAAATTATAACGCGTTGGCGAATTTCGTGATTAAGACGAAAAACAATTATGAATGAAGTAGACTCGTTAAATACGCAGAAATCATTAAACATTTTTATAAATTATGTATTCTTTTATATATCATCATTTTGTTGAAATTTATTATATAAAACAAATCTATAAAACAGGCCTCGTAGTACTGTATTCAGATGGATTTATCAGTTTCTTTTAATATTTATTTAGCATTTTTATTTTTTTTTAAAGTTTAAAACGTTTTATAACATTCAAAATAATATAATCTTTAAAATTTTTTAAATTATTTTTTAAAAAATAAATAATAATTTAAAATTTCATTAGCTTTTAGATTGAAAATCTTAATTCCTTCAAACAAAGCATTCACTTCTATTAGCAAGTTCAAAATTTTGTTTAATATAATATTAATCATATTAATCATTCTTCAATAAGGATGCCTTAAAACTATTTAATATTGTTTAATTGGATATAAAAAGTTGAAAATGAATCTACTAATATAATAATTTATTATTTCAGTAGACGAATTTTGTAATTTTTCCTGATACATCATAATCTTTAGATATAAGAGAACATCAAGAGCAATAATGCAATCTGAACGATATTCATAATGTATAGAATAATGACTAGAGTTTGATTAGTAACGATCCAATAGTTAAATCATTATTTTTCCTTCCATTTTCCTAGATTGTGTCCAGATTAATGATTGAGAAAGTTTATGTTATTTATAATAATAATTACTTTGAGATAAAATTAATAATTGTATTTTCTATATCTTTCATTACAAACACATTTGTCGCTACGCTGATATATTACTTACAAACTCTTACAGTTCGCATATGAATGTTGAACATGAAATTTGAAGGGAGAAAATATAATATTATCTCTCTCTTCTTTCTGAATTGAGTTTCTAGCACAATAAATAAATATTTCTCTTCGAAAATCATCGAACTTAACGTATAATGTTTGAAATCGTCTCGAATCAAAATTGATCACGTAGTCAGTAATGCCTCAAAGGCACCGTTTGCCTGCTTCAGTTAGATGGAGAGCCATTGAGAAACTTGAAACTGTACTTAAATAAGCTTTAGGTCTAGTTATTACATAAATTCATCTTACAAGCTAACAGAATAATTTTCTTATTGTTTAACACAAAAGGTAAAATAAAAAGTTTATTTTTTCATATTTCACAGTAATTCAAATAATTAATATTAAAAATTCTTACAATTTCTAATTTTAACGCTGATATTTGCAAATTATAAATAAGTTAAATGAGAAATCTACAGGCCTAAATAATGTAATTATATCTTCATAATATTGTATTACATCATTTGGAAATGTGTTTGATCATTTTTTGATGCAATACCTCTTCTAGAATTTAATAATTAATAAAAATTTTAAATGAAATAGGAAAACATATAATCGAAAGTTTAATCAACTTTTTAGCACAATGGGTATGGGGAAAAAAGCCCTCTTAGTGCTCACAGCACGGAATAGCCATATGGGCAGTAACGAGTAAGAGCGCTTTTCTCCGTATTCATCGTGGGTTCGGATCAGGCCCATAATGGAGACGACTGAGTGGAGAAAGACAAAGGTCGATATATCAGAGATAAACTGCCCAATTAATCCCGAGTGCCCCAAAACGGTAAGCTGACACCTTGAAACCTCTCTGCAATCCGGCTGTCAAGTTTCATTAAATAATTAAGTAAAATCTATATTAAAATAATTGTAGTTTAATGTCTTTAGGCATGTTTTCTAAGATAAAGAGTAGACAGGCTAGTCTACATTATCACTAATGATATTCTGTTTATATTTTCTTTATTGATGATGTTCTCATTTGTTCGATAATATGTATATATAAAACTTAAAGCTATCGAAACTTACGAGTATATTAGATTTTGGCCAGAAAAATGAATTACCATATTTAAAGAAATTATCATAAGTGAACAAATTTAACTTGGTATTATTAAAAATTAGAATTCAAAACTAAATTGGTCTGGTCTATTTTTATTTGTAAGATTTCAATAGAATTTGAAAATTTGCATTTTTATCCAACAAGCTGCATTAAAGCTGCATTTTCAGGTTATTAAAAATTCACATCTAACGATTTGCCAATTATTTTACATTTCACAATATTAAAGCATGTAATATTCATAAAATTTTATTGAAAATTATTTGAAATATTTGGAAATTATTAAAATATAAATTTATGAAGTAAAGAGGCTATTAAGAACTGAAGTCAAACAGCTAAAAACCGGGCTTTTTTATTTTTAATTTTATTTTTCAGAGGAAAATATATTGAAACTATATTTATAAAATAGATTATGTTATAAATCTATGCAAATTCACAATAAACGCGATATAACCCCGAACGGATGGCCAAGGTGGTTAAGGCATCAGCTTACCGCTCTGAAGGACCCGGAATCGAATTCGAGAGGCCAAAAATCAGAAACTTTTTAGGGGTTGTCTATCCCAACTATGTCAGGACCCATTCCTCACCATCCAGCTACCTCCCATTGTGGGTCTGGCCGAACTTACGATGGGCCTGAGAAAAGGCCCTGTTAGTGCCCACAGGGGGAAAGACTCGTGAAAAAACACTATAACTACGGAATATTTATTCATATTCTGCATTTTTTTTATTTTTATGAGAAGTTATAATGCTGGTTTTTATACTCGAAATGTTATTTTACAAGTAATACAAAAATATATTTTTAATTTTTTTTCTTAAAAGTTATTAAACATATAATAATAAATATCGCTCGATTGATTTATAATTTATAAATAAAACTTACTAATTTTTAAAACAAAATTAAAATTGTTTATTTTTAAAATTTGTTTTATGATAATGAAAGGCGTGAAATGTTCCTAACAAGTCCTTAAATGTACTTTAATGGCCTCTGTCAAACGAAAAAAAAACATTTTTTTTTTCTTTTAATACAAATGACATTAAATTTAATTTAAATTTAAAGTTATAAGTGTCATTGGAGAATTTAAATGTAATACTTTAATTAAATTAGTTATTTCGATTAAAATATAATTGATGTATTAACATTTCCCCAATTTCGAACTGTATCGAAAATTATATTTTACACGAAAATTGACTTTAGAATNCTTTTTTTTTTTTTTTTTTTTGTCTCTTATGTATTCCATAATCTTGAATCAACAGAATATAAATCAAATAAAAAAATTTTAAACTTTTTTTTATTAAATTTATAATGTAAAATTTAGAAATTTTAATCCAAAATATAAACAAGTTTCTAATTTTTGAATTTTTCTTTAAATTTATCCTGCGGCTATTCGTTGATATTTGATGAATATTTATATTTTAAATCAAAGTTTAAGTTTCTCTCTTTGATCTGTACCTAAATTATTTAAAGATGTTTATATTTTCTATGAAGTCAATGCAATTTATTATAGCAATTTTTATTTAAAAATCATTGATGTTGAAATTATAAAAAATTTACTAACACAAAATGTTTTAACATATATTTTTTATATTAGTATTGAGAATGTATACAGTATAAAAGCCAATTTTAATATATTATTTAAGTCAATGCTTTATTCTATTTTATATCTCATATTCACATATACGACACTTAAAGTGAACAAATATGATTCATTAAATATTCAGTAGCACCTATAGCTTTATAGTATAATAAAAAACATAATAATAATTTCGAGATTTTCAACAAAATTTAAGTGTTAAGACGTTTTTATTTACTTTTTTTTTATCTCTGTTAAAATATTTATTACATTTTAATAATATATATAGGCTTATATGAGTTTATAATGTTTTACTATAATTCCTATTTCGAATAATTCTATCAATTTTACTAAGCCCAGATTTAATCTGTTATTGATTTTGCCGTAATAAATAATATTATAACATTTTTAATAAACTAATAAATAGTAAATATACAGAAAAATTTGTCATAAAACCTTGATAAAATTATTTTATAAGTGTTCATATTTAAGTGTAATTTTTAAACTTAAAGATTTTTTTTACATTTATCTTGCAGTTATTCATTGACGTTTGATGAATATTTATATTTTAAATGAAATTTAAGCTCTACTCTTTGATCTGTACCTAAACTATTTAAACGATGTTTATATATTTTATGAAGTCAGTGTAATTTATTATAACAGTACAACTGATAAAGGATCAGCTAAATTATCTGTTTTAAATTGCATAAGGAACAATAATGCAGCTTTCTTTAATATTTTAAGTATTTTGCTTAAAAATTTCTATGTCCCTTAAATTTGTTAAATTTATTAGTCTATAATTGTGTTTTTGCTTTATTTTTCCCCTCCTTTTTTTTGAAATAAACACTACAAATTTCACTATGACAAAAGACCACACCCAACTGTAAACGATATAAAAACTTACCCAATGACCTTCTAGATTCATCCTACCTTATCTTGTGACATCACATCTGTTCCCGCGTAATATCCGCTTCCGGTTATACTTTGAGACGATGTTCGTTGTTCCATGATAGGCTGACCAGAATAAGTCTGTTGCATGCCCATGGATCGACCACCAAGTTGTATTACTGATGTTTGTTGTTGCTGTTGTAATCTGGCCGCTTCTAGATCTCCGTTCATCCTTGTTCTTTCTTGTTGTCTCAACTGTTGTTCGTGTATTTTTGCTGTTTGTGCCATATGGTTGTTTTCTTTTGGTGCATTCTGCGCAAATC
This sequence comes from Centruroides sculpturatus, assembly GCF_000671375.1. Lineage (NCBI taxonomy): Eukaryota > Metazoa > Arthropoda > Arachnida > Scorpiones > Buthidae > Centruroides > Centruroides sculpturatus. The sequence goes on from NW_019384771.1 coordinate 45,722, forward strand.
CATGATGGCCTCTGAAAATCGCATTAAATATTTATTTATTTCACAATAAATAATAGACATATTTAGTTCCATTCTCAAAACCAAAACCCGAAATTCTAAAAATTTATATCGCTAAATTATTTATCTATAAATATAATTTTTTTTTACATTTAAAATTTCTGAAAAAAAAATATTTTATTTTACACTACAGTAATTAATCATTTCAAAATTCCTAAATACTCATTGGAGTATCGTTTATAGATAAGTGTAAATTGATTTTTTCCATACATCACTTAAGAAACGAAGATAATATCCCAACTAATTTATCAGAATTTATGATGCTATAAATAAAATTTACTTAAATTTAATTATTTCTAAGAAATAATAAACTACAATAAATCTTGAAATTTGTTGCAAAATATCCCATTAAATTTCTAAATATATAATAAATTCATGATTATTAATCAAAATATGATGAAGAAGACATAATTATTTTCAAATACAGAATATGTAATGACATTTACTGTTAATAATAAACTTTCATTAATCCAAGGAGGATTAAAACTTCTGTTCCTTTGGGTTGATATTTTGCTTTTAAGTAAAGAAAGCAGCAAATTTATGCATTGGCATAATTTTACTTTCTTCTATTCTTTTATATAACTTCAAAGAATTATAGGAATTTACTCAAAGGATTTATAGTTTCAAAATGAAAGAAGAACCGCAGTACAAAAGTAGATAGAAATTACAACTAATGGATAGCCAACCGCAGAAAGAATCCTCGTCTATCTTCTTATTCAACCTGATCTTCATTTTATTCTTGATGTCACTTTAATGGATAAAAATTCCAGTACTTTATCTTTTTTTTTCACTTTTGCTTTCAACGTGTCTTTTCCCTTTTTTATATTAATTGTATTTTGGCAAAAAATTTCAGAAATTTTCTAGTTAGTACAGAAGAACCGACCATAAAGTCTGCTTATAAGCATAACCCAAAATGTAAGAAAAATAATGTCGAGAATAATTATTTGAATTTTTGTCATCCATAATAACATTTATAAATAATATATTAATATTTTTAAATTGAAAAAATCACATTTTTTCCATGGATAAAGTCCAAATTCTGTTTTACATACTTATTGAATTTATATATAAATAATTCAAATTCCTATATTTCAATTTATTTATACACCTTATAAAACATCAAAAGTTATACAAAAATAAAAAAAGACAGTATGAGAAAGTAATTAAAAGAGACAATTAATTTATCTTAAATTTATGGAAATTATGACGTATATTTAAAATTGGTAATATTTGAATTTGTTAATTAACAAAAGGACAATCAAGGAGTAATGTTATCTTTGACTGAAAACTGTTAAATGCCACTAGTAAATTCGAAATTAAGAAATAATGGCGTTTGGTATGACGTTTACTAATTAGTGCAATAACACATTCATGAAAATTGTTGATGTGTTAAGAATGAAATTGGATTGAACTAATCATTTCAATTTTGCTTTTTCAATTGGAAAGTTAATTATTTATCAGGATGGTCAAATATAAATGGGAAAAATGACGACTAGTATCATTTTTAATTACATTAAGACTTTAATTTTTATTGTTGAATTATTAGACGGCCTTCCCTTTACTGCTGTTAAAAAATAGTGTCACCAATTAAAAATTCTGTAGTTACTTCTACTTAAATTTTAAAACTTTTGGTGTATGTGAAATTTATTTTTTTTAAACACTTATTAATTAAAAATTGTTAAAACTTTATAGAATTATTTACTTAATATTAAAGAATGCGGTAAATAATATTTTAAGTTATTAGTGGCTTAGATTATATAAAAAATGTTTATATAAGTGACAAAATATCAAATAAAACTTAGTGTAACAAACAAAGAAAAATTTTAAATACAAAAGTCTTTATTTGCAATTCTATAATTTTGAAAATTTATACATATAATAATAATTGTATTTATTTATTTAATGATTAATAGAATTCATGATCTATTTTAAACATTTATAATCTTGCAGTGTACTGCAATATAGAAGGATCGTGTGCCAACTACCATACTTCTTTTCATTGCTAGCGCTGCATGCAACAAAAATGCACTTTTTGGATCATCAAAAATATTTCTATATCGTGCAAGATTTTTTTTCTATACACAATAAAGCGGTTTCCTTAAATTTTTTTTTTAACTTTTGACAGATCGTTTTTCTTATCTTTGCTTATATCTGTGTACCTTTTTACTATTTTTGTACCATTAACTAGTGAACAAAATGTAAATGTAAAATGCAAATAAGCTACGTATTAATCTGATAATTTATTTTGAAATGTTTCCAAGTTCGTTTCAAAGACTTTTTCCTTTGACATTTACTACTCACTTAATAATTGAAATAGCTTTTTTTTTTTAATATTCTAATACAACATTTAGCATGAAACAGCCTAAAAATGTCCATGGAAAAGTTCATTGTATATCATTATTAGAAATATTTCTACAAGTTATCTGTGTTTATTCGTAATAGATAACAAATGTTAAAAATTTAGTTTTCGTTTTTAATATAATTTCTTCTAGATTTAAACCAAAAAAAGAAAAAAAAAACGATCGTACAAGCGTGTATCCTCTTATATCAGATGTCATTTTTAATATAAAGAAGCCGATGAAGACAGTTAAGTTCTCGTCAATAAAACAAAATTTATTCTTATCGAGGATGCTTTAGGCCGTTGGCCTTTTATCCTTCAATGTCTATCGATCAACGTCATTGAAGATTATTACATGTCCCGAATATTTATTATTCAGTCTCGTCCAGAGACCAAAGATTTGTTCCGAACCCGAATTGACACGTCTGACTTATTATTATTACAGAAACCATCTTGGAATCGAGCACACTCCTTATCGAACAATAGTTTGGCATTCTTACGTAAAAAATGCCAAACACGAATGAAACAGAAAAACAATTTAGTTCTGAATATAAAACACATGAGAATAAAGAAGTAGAAGGAAAAAGAATCATTGTTATTTTATTTTTTTTAAACGTTCTTTCAAAAAAGTTATTCATTTAAAATTTTAGAAAAATCCTACAACCCCGATAAAATTATTTAGCAAGTTTACACACTTTCTCTTAAATTTTAATTGTAATAAACTATTAGCAATTCATTAAATAATTTAAAATCTTTACAATGCTAATATTATTCTAAGTAATATTGAAACGTAATGAGTATGAAAAGTTCTGGACCACGATCGAGCGAATAAAACCATTGATCAGTGGTAGATCGTGGTTTCGGGCATCACTAACGGGGGCCCACATGAATTTTTCCTGGGTTTGTTTGTGTATGTAACACCTAAATAGGAGGTAGTTTCCTATAGAATGTTCTCCCTCTTGACAGATTTCCCAAGTTGCCTTAAGCCATCAATCCATGAAAATCTTTGCAAATTTGATTTTTAACTAACATTAAGTCTAAAAAATTATCTTTTAAATTAAAATTAGGATTATATAATTTTTACTTTTAGTTTATTTGTTTTAATTTTTGCATTATGCCCTTTAATTTAATCAATGAATGGACTAAAATATCATTTTACATCATATAATCTTCGTACCAATCATTCGACATTAATTGAAAATATAAATTATTTTCATATGTCATCGCTATAAACATAATAAAAAAATTCCAACACCTGTTTTGTTATTTCAATAATGCAATCTTTTTACTCTATGTAGGTAAGAGGATCAAAGTAGCTTGAAAAGATATCAAATGACACATCCTCAACAATACCAAAATTAAATTCCAGAATTCAATTTGAACTAGAAAATGTGAACTTTAAAAGGGAACTCAGAGCATTCGCTTCTTTTCATGTTTTTGTTCTTTCGAATCAAATAAGGTTTTCGTCAACTGAACATGTTTAAAACTTCTGGGAAGTGAAAAATGGCTGCTTTTACAATAATGTTATCTTACTTTGATCCTTGCGAAGATGGATCTGAAATATTTTATATTTTGTTCTAACGCAATACAATACGATAAATTCTCTCAGCAGTCAGTAGAGCAAGTTATGAAATATGATTGAATCAATAAAAAATAAGTATGTTAAGACAAATAATTATTATCATAAACTTTAAAACAGAAATCCTCGCTAATTGAAAAGTAGAAGGTTTTAGAATGTGAGGAATAGGCTCGTAAACAATAAGAAAATATTGTATCTTTATTTAACTATGACGATAACGATATCTGAAATAAATTTTTATCCTTTTTTTAATCTCTTTGCGCCTCATTATTTTGAATGGGCATAGAAAAAGGTCCATTTAAAGGCCACTTTTTCCATGCCCATTGTGAGGTCGACCAGGCTCAATGGATGCGGCCGGATGATGAGGGATGGAGCCCAATGTATCCAGGACAGATCTCCCACGAAAAATTCTTGGTAGTTTTCAACCGCCCGGATTCGATTCCAGGTCCTCCAGAACAAAATTTTTTATCATTTCAATATAAATCTTTGAAAATTTTATGCTGCATATTGTCATAAACTGTGATTTGGATCACCTATTTTGTACTAACAAAACTGATAGAATAGTCAGTAAACATTTGTTGTGCATCATTTATCACGCTGAAGCATTGTCCTTCTTTCCTCCTTATCTCGGACCACATGTGGACACATTTCATTATAATGCATAAAACATTTGTCATTCAAAATAAATGACGAGTATTTATTCAAAAATAATACAACCGGCTGACATTTTTGCATGCTTTCCCCATTTTACATATTTATGAAGAAATATAAAACAAACCCTTTCGGTATATTTATATATATATATATATTTCGAAACCAGTTAAATATATAAAAATAAGATTTGAATGATTTAAAATTTTAAAATATGTAGCTAAAATTTTGTTCAGAGATAATAAAAATTACATTTATAGACTTATTATTATTATTATTATTATTAATCCAATTCATTTTGTACTTATATAATTAAAATGAATTTTTCTGAATAAATTTTTAAGTAGTTATTACTCTCTGGTAATTAATTGAATTGATTTGATGCATAATTTAATTTTTTATAGAATAATTTAAAATTAAAAATTCTATAATTATCATAGTTCTCATTATTGTGTATAATCGATTTAACTTACTTTAATTATTGACTTGGCTCTTATTATTATTATTATATTTTTTTTAAATTTTTGACTCTCCACCCTGTGAACAATAAAAAGGGCCTTTTAATTACATCTTTCATCATACTTAAGGAAGAATTTTTAATCGTAGGGGCGGCCGGATGGTGGGAGGTAAGGCCCGACATACCCGGAGGCCGACCCTTCAACACCTCGACCATTCTCACGTCTGCTTACCTATTATTTGTTTGTTCATCAAATAATAATGCTTGTTTTATAATTAAATCTAAGAATTTTTATATTAGAAAAATATTTAGTAATTACAAAATTTAAAATTTTCTTTTATAATTATTTTTATTTTTAATTTTAACAGATTTCTAAAGAATGGGAATTAATTTTGAAGAAAGTAATTTGTAGAAAAATTATTATTAATTTTTACTTGTATTTTTGGAATCCATTTTCAGTTATTTTCTGTTTCATTTATGAATCTTTATGAAATTCTTAAAATATCTTAAGCTTTTATGACGTTCACTATGAAAAAATAAATAAATAAATATATATATATATACTCGAAACCGTAGCTACTAACAGCAATATTTTTCAGAATATTTTCAGTCAAGAGTTACTGAGAAGTAAGAAGACTGTAAAATTTATACCTGTAATTATTTTCAAGATAAAAGTATACAGTAAACAAACTCGTTTAATAAATAAATCTTAGCTACTTCCACCACAAAGAAAGAAAGAAAGGGGAAAAAAAAGGTTGAAAAATATCAGCGAAAAACAGTTTTTTTTTGAAATATGAGGATATTTCTTATTTATTAAAAAAGAATTTTTAGTAGAATAAAAAAAAACCGGTATTTTTTCTAATTTTTATTTATTTATTTTTTATGAGAATTTTTCATTAAAGTATGTAGAAAAAATAATGAAAAACTACCTTCTTTCAGTCGCAATAATGTTTGAAATTGAAAGAAGCTATTGGAGTGTAAGAATTGCTTCGTTGACCGCTCTTTAACCTGCTTTGATCCAATAAAACGACTATTCGTCGATGAGGAAACTGTTCACGATTTCGGATTTTCACTTAATGTCATTCCGTTTAGTATCGTCGGACAACACCAGGTGGAGTTAATGTCAGCGAATGAAGTCGCCATCTTTCTGTGTTGTTCATTTCCTTTCTTTTCCAAAGTCGTTCTCGACAAATAATGAGTTAGCACAGAATCAAATTACTTTATTTCTCTTCCAATCTCTTACAAAACTTTTATCTGAATTTTATTGATTGCTCCAACATTTTATCAACAATAAGAAATTTTAATGGTTTTCGATCAAAAATTGTTTTCAAAATAATTTACTTTATTTAAGATCAGATTCGATCAAATTAAAAGCTTAATTTTTTTTTGTTTATTGCAATTTAAGTCTGACTGTAATCGTATTTCTCAAAATTACAGAATTACTTTTATATAAGCGAAAGTTCTCTTTAAAATAAATCATTTTTGCACACTAGATTAATAAGATTACTAAATATAATTTACTATATTTAGTAAATATTATGCATTATAATAATAATTAATAGCAATATTAATTAGTAGCTATTTTAGATTGTAGTAAAGTACCTATTTTATATTTCTGCAAAATAAATTTGATACTATTATTATAGCCAAGTTAGTTGAAGTCGATAAAAGTAAGATGACACTTGTGTCTTCCATCAGTAATTGGATAGTTTAACTTGTATCCTTATAATTTACAGCGGAATCTTGTTAAATCATAGACTTTTTCGTGCACTATCCGAAAATTAAAAATAAAATATAAATCTTTTTATTTAAAATATTTTGCATTCAAATTTTACTGCTTTAATTAATTCATAAATACGATAGGATTGTTGGAATAAGCACTAGTGGATTAAGATCTTCAAGGCTAGGCACAGAAAATTGGGGACTCATCTACATAACTTATTTATAGGTTATGATATAAAGCTGCAACGTTAAAATTTCTTAATTTTTTCCAGTTTTAAGGTCCCCGAGACATGAGGTTCTTAGGCATGTGCCTCACGTGCTTAGTGGACAATCCGATATTGAGAAGAAAATAATGTAACGCATAGGTGTTCTGCCAAGAGGAGTACCTCCCGGAACGATTTTCTATGGGAAATTGACCCTCATTCTGGTGTTAGACACGTGAAGAAAACCCGGAAAATTCCACGTGATCAACCCGTTGGTCAGGCGCGACCGATTGATTACCAGAGGTCAGTGATTTTATCCATTCGTCTACTGATGGGCAATTAATAAGTAGATAGGGGAGACCGGGGCAACTTCGGCATGCGGGGCAAGTTTGTCAAGCGCTTTTTTTAAAAAACAAATTAAAAGGAGACTTTGGTTATAGGTTAGGCAGTTGAGTTTTATTGGTGGCTTGTTGAGTGTAGTGTTTTTATTGTTCTCCAACAAGCGTAGTTGAATTATCAAGCAAATTTTCATTTTCGTTCAATTCCATATAATATTTTTTTTCCATTTATATTGAATTGGCAGGTTTTGTTATAATTCCATGATAACGAAAGTTACTTTTCCTGTTAGAAGGATGTAACTTCAACTTATTCACGTGGCCAGATCGTGGCTTGGCATTCTGTTCTCAGGGTTGTACTTAATGTTTCGAAATCATGACTAGCGGGGTAAGATCGGCAACATAAAGCCACATTAGAAGCAAAGGATAAAAATCAAACAGATGATAAATGAAAACATGTTTGCATTTGTTATTCATGTATATATGTCTTTGAACTTGCATTTCGTTGTAATAATATTAAATGGGTGTTGGATTTGTATTTCTTTGTTTTAATAGTGAATTCCAACTTATACATTGTTAATAACATAATTTTATATACGTGCCTATCTTGCCCCATTACTGTTGCCCCTATACCAGGGGCAACTTTAATAAAAATAATTAAAATAATTACAACTTTACAAAAAGAGAGAAGTTGCCGATCTTGCCCCTATACCCGGGGCAACTTCGTCAATTTCTCTCTTCTTGTAAAGTTGTAATTATTTTAATTATTTTTATTTCCAAACTGATTTTAACCAGTTCTATAGTAAGGTAACATTCCAATAGACAATATGCAAAGCTTTTTTTCAGTTTACAGCAGTATTTATTACACAAAATTTAAGTAAAGCTTAACATGCCGATCTTGCCCCGGTCTCCCCTAAATAAAATTAATCATATATTTCTCCCAGAAATTATTTTTGACTCTCTAATGTAAATTCCACATATATAATTTTAATATTTGTCTTCTCTAAATAAATAGAATCATATTAAAAATTTATTTATATGTTTTGAAATTAGTAATGAGAATCTTTAATAATTTAATCATCAAATTTTGAAAATAACAAACTTTCAAAATAAACTAGGAACAGCAAATAAGAATATTCTATGTACAAAATGTTGGATGGAATTTTCCTTTGTTTTAATTCTCTGAATAATGAAACAAGTCAATAGAAGTGAATAAAATATAAATAATATTAATATATATATTATTCACTACGTCTATATTGAAATAAAATATCTCGAATAAATAATAATAATAATAATAATAATAATGGTCTTGTACCGGGGTTCGAACCCAGATTTCCGTGCGTGGTCATCTCACCTACAAAAAACTTTTGAATTATGTTTATAAATTAAGATGTCCTATATGAAATGACGTAGATAAAAAAGTAAAAATTGTCTATTTGAAAATTTTTATATAAAACTTTGGTAAAAAATTTATAATTAAATAAAAATCTGAAATATAAAAAGGACATACAAATAATCTTTTAGAACTCAACATAAATAATATGTTTCAAAAATTAAATTACTGCATTAAAAAATGCTATATATTTATAATAATTATATGATAATTCAAACTATATTTTTATAGACTCAGATATTAAATATTTTAAAATTTATTAACATATTGTTTACATAACAGAATACAATAAATTATTCTTTGATCATAAAGAATCCGGATCAGAATCCAGTCCAATTCTATATACTTTTTGCAGTTCAGACTCTTAATTATAATTTATTCATTTAATTATTATTAATGCTGGATGATTCCATTTATAGACAAGATTTTCTAAAACCGAAAAAGTTGAAATTTATAGCACAGACCGAATAAAAAGAGACTTCCGAAAACATCAGAGCTATATTTTAAACAACATTCATTACATAATTTTTACATTATAAGCATTAATTAACTTTATAATTTACAAAATCTCAAGAAAAGATTATAATTAGTAAATTCACTGAAAAGATATTGATGTTGAGAGTTTTTTAGAAAAAGTACTGATGAAAACCCAAAAATTAAGAACTGATATGTTAATTCGGTTTGCAATATTTCAACAAATATATATTCATATATATCCTTTCTTATACGTATTCAATATATGTTGGAATACTAGAAATTATATTTACATACATGAATATATATTTATTTTTAAGAATAAAAAGTACTGGAAAGGACTAAGAATACGGTCTGAATAGAAACAACTGTATCTACATCCAAGCACCTAGAAGTAAATAGAATCGAACAACATATAAAATCTGATATTAAATTAATACGCTTTTTTTGTTCGAAAAATATTTAAACTGATTTTTAAAAGTATTTTCTTACAGTTGATTTTGTTTAAAGAATACAGAATATATTGTTTAGACATGAAATCAAGCGCATTAAAGCGAACTCTATCCTCCGGCATTAACTTTCGTCTGCATCGCTGTTTGCCATTACCTGATATTGGAGACATGTTTTCATTTACCTTGCAGCAATATTTCAATAAAGACGTATATGTCGAGCTATTAAAGTATATTCATTAAGTAAATGCTTGCATATACAGTAGAGTCTCGATTATCTAGTTATGCTAACGAAAATGTGTTGAATTATTTATCATTCTTCACGTCAATTCTTTCATTCTTCTGTTTTATTGCAGGTTTAATAATGTTATGACAATGTAAATTGTTAATTAAAATAATTAAACTTTAGACAATTCTCTTCTTTGTCATTATATAAAATATATTTTAAGAAAAATATCAAATTTAATCCGATACTAACTCCTATTTTATCAAATTTAATTAAGCTCTTCATTAAGGTGTTATGTTTATACAAATTACAACAAGAAAGTATTTAGAAAATGCATTGTAAAGAACAAAGAACAAATTATTAAAAATGAAATAATCTAAGAGTAATAGCATTTAATATAGAATATTTCTTATAGACATTTTATGTACTGTACTGTACTTTGTTATTTTTAGTGGGGAATTTGTTATTTTGCAGATCAGGTGTTTATAAATAAAATTTTATATAATTTTAAAATTATTATGAAATTATTATTTTAATATACTGCATATGTAATGATAATGCATCGATACACACAAAAACAAAGTAATTGCATTAAATAGTCAACAAAGCACCGGTGTGAATAGCTAAAATTCGATAATTGAATCATTAAATTAAAAATGAATTGATCTTATAATTATATAATTATCTAAAGAGAATATTATATCTAGAATTCTATTCATAGTCATATAAATATACAGAATAGGCTTATATAAGTAAACTTATTATCATTAAAAATAAAAATAAGAATTCTGGACGAATGATAAATGAAGAAATTTATTTTTGTATAACGGTAAAGAATATATAGATATTTTTCTTCCAAAAGATGAAAAGTTTCAGTTTATTTGCAAATTTTATACATACGTAATGAAACATCTACTTTACTTTCTACGAGAGTGGCATCAATTTCTTTTTATGCATATTTTTCAATAGATTTTGCTTCGGATATTAAAATTCTATACTTAAATAACATTAAATACTTATATAACTAGAGAAAATTTACTTGTAAACTTTATACAAATTTGAATTAGCAAGTTTATATTATTGAAAACTATATATTTGACAATTTATTGTTGCTTTTAATATTCAATTTTTATTACTCGAACACATGTTTATATCCTCTGAATATTTGGCGGCCCACCAGTAGCCAAGTGGATCAAAACAACCGAGCTGGTCGTGGGTTCGAACCCGATTTAAAAGACTAGTCTCGTGGAGTTTTCCGGATTTTCTTCACGTAAAATTCTCCATAGAAAGTCTTCCAGGGAGGCAACCTCTTTAACATATCGTCCATGTTTTGCACTACCTTCTTCCATCAGTCCAATGCAATCCAATATTTAAAAATGAATATCCGAGCATAAAATCTCCAAAAGATAATGTTTACAAGTTCTTCTGAAAATGTCAATCTGAACAGAACATGAGTTTGATGTTTCGATTACATCACAGTGAGTGATTTTAAATCCATACAAATAACTTTCGTGACACTTCTTTCCAAGTCAAAATGGAAAATATGATTTTAAGCAAATCTTCTATTTTAATTTTAAAAAAAAAATCAATATTCAATAAACAGAATAAATTTATACAAATATATTACGTAAAATTTCTATGTAAACATCTTTTCTTTATATAAAAATCATTTTGTACATTTTACCAAACAATTTATTTTCTAAGATATATTTTTATAATATTAATAAAATTTAATTATTTCCAATAAAGTAATTATAATTTAATTTTTAAAAAGTTAATGACAAAACTACGTTCTAATCAATCATTAAGATGGATTTATTTCAAAACCGGAAGAATATTTTTCATTAAAAAACAGTAACATAAAATCTTACCTGTACTTTAATCAAATAAATTATTTAATTATTATAAGGTAGGATTAAATTTGATAATTGAGATTATAATATTTTACTGCAATCTTAAATTTCCACAATATAAATTTTAAATATTAACTGCTTTCTACGCTTCTGAAAAAGTCTAAAAAAAAAAACTGATTCACCCCTCAAATGGACTAGTCTTGATATATTTTCTCAATGATATTTACTTATTACTGTAGTAACAGATAAGTTATAGGAAAAGTCTTCGGGGATTGGCTACGCAATACTAAAAAAATGCGATGCAAATAACCTTGTTTATCCATATGATTCCTGTGTAAAATCTCCAAAGTATTTTCTAGCTCGATATGTATATATATAAAAATTCTTCTATTAGTGTTACAACACTTTGTAGTCAGGATGAAAAAAAACAAAAAAATAATAAAATACGTACTGTACAGTATATAAACTCAGATCCATTATCAATAATTTTTAAATGCATTTTCTAAACCAAAATTAAATTTCTACTTAAAAATATCTTATTCGTGTTATATAAACTTTTAATAGTTCTTTTGAGGATATTTTTATAAAAATTCTTTACTAAACGTAAGCAATAGTTATTTTGAGTTTATATAGATTGGAAACGAAAGAGCAAAAGGGAAATTTTGTCGATTTTTTTCAAGGTTAAAACGATGAAAATTTACGAATGAATAAAGCATTATAAATAAATATGTATATATGATTTCTATTTTAATTTAAGTTATTCAATTTTTAAATATTATAAATATTACTAAATCAAGTAAAGTTAAGATATCTTCTCTATATCACTTGAAACATTATCTAATAACAACTTGTTCTTAAAGGTACTTCTNCTTGTAAACTTTATACAAATTTGAATTAGCAAGTTTATATTATTGAAAACTATATATTTGACAATTTATTGTTGCTTTTAATATTCAATTTTTATTACTCGAACACATGTTTATATCCTCTGAATATTTGGCGGCCCACCAGTAGCCAAGTGGATCAAAACAACCGAGCTGGTCGTGGGTTCGAACCCGATTTAAAAGACTAGTCTCGTGGAGTTTTCCGGATTTTCTTCACGTAAAATTCTCCATAGAAAGTCTTCCAGGGAGGCAACCTCTTTAACATATCGTCCATGTTTTGCACTACCTTCTTCCATCAGTCCAATGCAATCCAATATTTAAAAATGAATATCCGAGCATAAAATCTCCAAAAGATAATGTTTACAAGTTCTTCTGAAAATGTCAATCTGAACAGAACATGAATTTGATGTTTCGATTACATCACAGTGAGTGATTTTAAATCCATACAAATAACTTTCGTGACACTTCTTTCCAAGTCAAAATGGAAAATATGATTTTAAGCAAATCTTCTATTTTAATTTAAGTTATTCAATTTTTAAATATTAAAATCATATTTAGTGCTTTTTTTAAAGTAGTTTTACTGACAAATTACTAAATTACTATTTAGTAATTTGTTAGTAAAACAAATACTAATTTGTACAAATATTTATACAAATAGAATACAACAACCTGTGTACGCTATATTGAAATTTTTTTCCCTGTTTTATTCATATTCTGTCTTAGACAGGTTTTACTGTATTAATTAATATATCGTATTTTTATACGTATTTTGTATATATCGTATTATTTGAACGCATAAAAAGACTGTAAATTTGATTCCCTTCTTTCATCTAATTGAATCGGTATATGTTGGCATTGGAGTAGTTGGCAAAAAGAGTTTCTTATCTTGTTTCTCCTAAAATAGCTAGTAATTGCTAACATTTCCTCGTGATTACAAGCTTATAGATCTACTGGATCTTTTATTCTTCTTACTTTTTTAATTCTTAAACCGAATAGATAAAGACTTCCTCAAGGCCATTTGCTTATAAAAATAGAATTAAAAAAAAGTAATATATCGTAGCGAAAGTTATCAAATACGGGTGTGGATATTTTTTGAAAGAGCAACGGCATATTAAAGAAGAACTCAAAAAATTGAAGGCAATCTATATTATATAGAGCAAATGGTGATTCGAGACATTGTAAGGACAGACAGATGATGCAATTCACATTGATTTTTGACTCGAATTTGATAGATTGACCACCACTACTGCTAAAAATTTTTTAGTTTGTTTTTAACATATTTCAGCAGTATACTGGCAGGCTATATATTCTGATTACACTTATCAGTTCTGTAATAATAAAATTATCAGTTTTACGAATTAGCAACAACTTGCTATCAATAGATTTTAACTAACTTTATACATACTAAATCTACACTATTTCATTCTGGTCTTATTTAAAATCTTAAGGAAAAAATTCTATGTTAACTGTAATTAAAAAAGACTTCTTTNAAATGGTGATTCGAGACATTGTAAGGACAGACAGATGATGCAATTCACATTGATTTTTGACTCGAATTTGATAGATTGACCACCACCACTGCTAAAAATTTTTTAGTTTGTTTTTAACATACTTCAGAAGTATACTGGCAGGCTATATATTCTGATTACACTTATCAGTTCTGTAATAATAAAATTATCAGTTTTACGAATTAGCAACAACTTGCTATCAATAGATTTTAACTAACTTTATACATACTAAATCTACACTATTTCATTCTGGTCTTATTTAAAATCTTAAGGAAAAAATTCTATGTTAACTGTAATTAAAAAATACTTCTTTAAATCATAACAAATATTGATTTATTCTAAAAAGTAGAATTTGCACTTTAGATTTTTATCGAAATTCAAATATGCTAGAAGAAACTGTGAATTGTCTTGAATTTTCAATACTTCAAAGAGACTATATAATCGATTTTAGCTCGTGTTCACTTTATTCTTGTATATTTTCTAGTTTCGGGAGATTCGAAAATCCTATTAAGAAAAATTAGACTCAACAAGTTATGCAATTAACTAAATTTCATTAGAATTCTAAGTAAGTATTACCTATATAAAAGACTTATTAATAATTTAAACACTCTACAGCGCCCTTGTAATGATAGGTTGCGTAACCGCATACGATAAAGCGACGATGCATATCAGTTTGTTTTACTAATTAATTCAGCGAAGTCTAACGAGTAAAATAAACTTTACAGATTTACTTGTATACCAAGATAATAATTAAGTTTAAAATATCCAATTTACACTGAATGATATTTACACGTAGGCTAAATCTTTATAATTATAGTTTATAACGGTAAACATTAATTGTTTTCGTTTGTACATTTAATCAACTTGCTTTTTTTTTCTTTTATTGTTTTCAGTAAATATGAATCACATAAAAATGTTACGTGAACATTTATCGATTTCCATTGATATGTGCGTGCGTACGTTATACAACTAAAATAGACTTTATAGCAGTTATGAAGAGCGTCATGGAAATGAAAGAGTTATCTTAGGGAACGTAAAAATTGATTTTGAAACAGGTTTAATTTATGCCGATTAAACATAGTTTAATGAAATTTATTACAGGAAACAGCCCACCTGTGGACGAATGGATAAAACCACCGAATACAAGTCTTGGGTTCGCGACTCGCCAACGGACTGGCCACGTGGAGTTTTTCTAGTTTTCACACGTCTAACACATCAAAAAAAAGGGCTAGTTTACCATAGAAAGACCTTCGGGAGACATTCTTTTGGCAGATCGCCCATGTGTTGCGTTGCCATATCCCATCAATTCCCATTACAGAAGACACATAATTTAAAGGTTTCATTTGTTTAAGAAACATTCATAATCTTTGGTTAAATAGAAAAAAGATTAAACGTGAACATCAATGTTATTATAAAAGGTTTTAGTCTTAATTTTACGAAATAAAAAGAGGAGAAATATATTAATGAAAACTTGGTTATTTTATATAACAATTGATGAAATATTGATATTTGAATAAAATTATGTAAACGAAAAGACGTTATAGACGTACTGCAGAATAAAAACAGTATATTGTTAAAAATAGGAATTTAAAAGATTTATTAATACATAAATATTAATATTTTTTATTCAAACTGAAGTTTTATTATCCATTAATCTGTAGCTTTATTTTTTCATATTCTAATTGTTGAATATGAATGTTCGATTAAATTATGCTGAACGAATTCTGAATTTTAAATTTTTAAATTATTTTATAATTAAACTTTGATTCTCGATTACTGTCTCTTTGCGGCATTCAGTTTTATAACATTCAATGAACGATAATAGGAATAAATGTTAAAAATAAAAATCAATACCAATATATTTTAAAAGTAACTTTCTGGTTTTTATACTTGCTAATAAATTATTAAAATATGAATATATGAATGTTTTCATAAATTATTCAGTAATGACTTTTAAGAAACTGCATAAAAATCACATTGTTTCTAAGGATTAATTCAGACGGCCGGATGTTCAACTAGGTTAAGATGTCAGCCTACTGCTTTGAAAAACCCGGGATCGAATTCGGGCGTGCAATCCCAGAAATTTTCATGGGTGATCTGCTCCTGATACGTCCTCGTCACCCGGCTGCTCCATTGTGGGCCTGGAGAAACCCACGATAGGTGTAGAAAAAGACCCTCTTAGTGAACATAGGGAAGAGAGAGAGAGAGAGGAAAAAAAGACATTAATTCGATGTTTTTCTCTCTTCAAAGTAAATCTTTTTGTATAAAATTTAGAGGTAATTTGAAAAGGAAAATCAGTTTGCTTTTATACGGAATATAAATGAATTTGTTATAAAGATCTTCTATACATCAATTGCTTTAAATTGTATGGGTTTATTCTATATAAATTCTTTTCGAGTTTTAAAGCCAGAATTCAATTTATTTCAGATTTCATTTTGTACTGTACTTTTTCTTTAAATAAGCTTTAAATAAAATAGTAGCAAATTTTTATTTTGTAAACTACTTTTATCCACAATAATCCAGAAATAAATTTTATCCAGATAAAATTATGTTAATTCAACATATTCAAAATGATGGAGATTTACTACTATTAACAGTTATTAGAATCGTTGCATAAAAAAAAATGCAGTGACAAAAACTACCTTCTTTTTTGGTATTTTTAGCTTCAATGGATGTAACTGGGTGCAGTTTCGATCATTACTCGTAATCGTTAACCTGGAACACAATTAGATCGAAGTGAAGCAGTTCAGATGCAGTAGTAGAACAGTTCTTGCCGCATGCTTCGATCTCCACTTTCTGTCAACACTTTCTGGTTTTTGCCATTCAGACAGAGTTTGGAGGCAACAGATGGTAGATGTCGATGACCTGCATGAATTCTCCAATCAGAATGGAACAGTCGAATTGAAGGAAACAATAACTTGAAGGACAAATATTCGGTCTGTAATAGTTGTATTCTAGAACCGTTCTTACTTTCTTTTTTAAATCTCATCTTGCTTCAACTTTATTGAAATTCTAATACAAATACAGAAATACAAGATAATGATAATATTTCTGCTCAATTTTACAAATATCAATATTTTATAAGAATATTTTCCAACTTTAATTATGCACGTATTCTCATGAACAGAAATTAAGCGAATTATGTTTACTTCTCCAAACATTTAATATCCATAATATTAAATTGTAGAGATTTTCTTTATTAAAAATAAGGTTTAACTCAAACCATATTCTTAAACATTTATATTTTTTAACTGCTTTTTTTATGTACAACTTAAAATGTTTTTATTTCTAAATTAGAGTGCACAGAATGAAACAATTATGCATCGATTTTTCTAGACCTAAAATCTATGAAATATGCTTATAAATTCTGCTGGATGCTGCAATCGATAGTATTTGTAGAAAAAAAATTACTTATTTAAAATGTTTAACGAATTAAAGAATCAATAAAATTATGTGCACGTAATTTACATAACATAATGTTAAACTTCCTGTTTGAATTACGTGAATATTTTCATAAACGTACAATTAATGCTGCTTACAAAATGCATCTAATAACTTATAAATAAGAAACAAAACTGCAGTATTAGTTCAAATCGTATTCTTTCATTCTAACTTGGCCCATTAGTGGCCAAATGGATAAAATTACTAAACACTGGGTTCGCGCCTCGCCAACAGGCTGGCCACGCGGAGTTTTTCGGGTTTTCTTCACGTGTTTAATACCTAAACAGGGCCGAATTTCTCATAGAAAGTCCTCTCGATTTCCCTTTGGCAGATCGCCCAAGTGTTACGGTTACCTTATTCCGCCAATCCAATCTAACTGAAGTTCTTCCTTAAATAAATACGTTAAAAATTTATATATAATTCTTCTGTAAATCCATAGGAAATTTTCGATTAATAAGTCATTTTCGCATCAGTTTCAGTAGATTTTTTTCAAAAATTTAAGCGTAATTGTGAGCAGATGATCAATTTATCCATTCAATTCATGCTAATTATTATAACTTCCATAAATTATAATGATCAACTATTAAGCGAGATTATATATATTTATGTAAGTTATATACATACTGTACAGTACATTATATAGGCTATATTATATACTATGTAATAATGTACATTATATATATAATTATAATATTATATATATATATACACAGTATATATTATTCTAAAAAATTTCATAAAATTTTCTATTATATTTGAGTTTGATTTTTGAAACTTAAATGCTGAATTGAATAGGCAATCTTTTATGTGATGGTCCATATACGAAAGAATTCATTGTCTCCATGCGTCAAAAATGCACAAAGGCGATACTGATTAAATGATGCGGAAGTGAGTTATATTGAGAAATGACGTCACTGTCGTAATGTCGCTAATCAACAACAACATATGACATCATTAAGAGAATGGTGTTTCGTGAAGTTGTCACGTTTAACCGCATTTTCTATCCTTCGCAATTTAGTCTGATTGGATCATTGTTGTTCTATACGGTCAAGAAAATAATACGTTATTCTGTCAGAATTGCTACGTACATAAATTCTTGTTAGTTTACATCTATCTGTAATTATAATATGATGATAAATTGCCAAGAAGATCAAAGTTACTGGCTTAATATTTTTGACTTTGTTGAAATAGGATTAAAGTTTATAGATTTGTCTTTCAGTTTATCGAACCGGAAAGCAAATACACAGTCGAAAGTAAATTTAATAAAGTAAATAGGCGTATAAATGTTCTTAGTTTCAATATTCTAAGAGACAGTGAAGTAATTCGAGTATAACGAAATTTCTCACAGTCGAATTTCGGGTGTAATGTAAAGATTTGCGTGAAACATTGGAAGAAAAATCCTATTTATTTGTGTCACGAATTAAAGAATCGTGACGGAATAGTAACCACGCAAACGATGTGGATAAGTGTTTGCATTAAAATTTTGATATGCATTTGCATGGTATCTAAACGGCCGAAAGTTAAGATATGTAAATCTTAAATTATGAAGATCTGTCACTATTATTATTCTTAATATTTTATTTTTATCTTCATTTCCTATTTTAATCGAATAAACTCAAAACAGCATATACAGCAAAACCTGTTTAAAACGGAAAAAATATTCGGTACCGTGCGATTCCGGCTTACACAGGTTTTACTGTATATAAATAGTTGTTAATATAAATTAATTTATTTAATTTTTCTAAGAGTCCGGATTTAATTTTCATATTAAGTAATGAATACATTTTTTATAGCCTATTATTTTGACAAAAACTTTTAAAAATTATGTATTTATTTGCATAACAATACTTAACTTTTCGTTAATATAAATGGGTAACTTTACTGATAATGACGCTTAAAAAGTGGAAAAGGAAGCAACAGTCGACTGGCAATCCTTCAGAAAGAGCAACAACACTTTTAATGACCAATGTCGTTAAGTTTGTCTCTTGTCAGAATTATTTTGGCTAAAATCCAATGCGAACAATGGCAAACCAAAAGATAAATTTTATCAATACAAAATTGATCGGGGGTAAAAAAATATTTTGTATTGTAAGAGATTAGATAATGTTAAATAAAGTATTATATTTCATAAATTCTTAAAATTTAATTTATTTTAAAAATAACTTTCATTGAAACAAGCCTTAACATTTATTTAATGTGATTAGAATAACACAGATTATAACAATTTCTTTCAACAATAATAATATTACAATGGTCACGAATATGTAATAAATCTTCCATTTAATCTCATCTAACAATATGTTAGCCTGCATTATCACATTAGCTACTTTATAAAAATCTATAACTAATAATTATGATGATTGGTGCGTGATTACAATTAATTTTCATACAAAAAGATTATCCGCGTGTATCTTACACGAAAATCAACATTATTATAGGGATAACAGAGCTTTATAAATTTGACGACAGTTCGGAACTGTCATAAAATCAATAATTTTGTAATTAATCACAGAATTACAAATCCATTAAGCTCAAAAAACATTTAGATTTAATATAACTCGATAACTAAGGCTCAATTATTGTCAAACTATATCACAGCTCTTACATAAACTTAAGACCGTACTTGCGGACAAGACTGAGGCCTCAAAAAAAATTAATTTTTACAAAATTGTTTGTAATTTACAAAATTACAAATTATTAATTTTACTAAGTATAATTTACAATAATGGGCTGGACTTAGACTTGTTGTGGCTCTAAGCTATAGCATATAACATCACCTTCCTCGCCACCAAATAATGGTACATGTAAAAATGCAAGGCCCTAAGCTATAAACAGACTTGTAACGCGAAGACCTAGGCTTCAGTTTGTTTACCTTATATGCAAATCCAGCCATAGAGTTATAAAAACATATTTGGGGCTTGAGTGCAAGAAGAAACTGAGTCCCCTTACTCTGCTATCTTTAAAGGGAACCCCGAAAGACCTTAATGCCTTGAGTCCCAAAAGTTTAAATACAATTTAATAATGAATATCATTCCATATAAATTATTTTAATGTATATTTTTATGTTGAGACATTAATATCATACAGAAATCTCTAATTTAAATATTAATATATATTGGATACACAATTTTGCGATGCCGATATTTGATTGTATTCGGTTGATTAAACACAATTTTTAAAGGGAATATAAAAGCCTAGAGACAAATATTTAATAAAATAATCATAAACATCCACATTCTTAATACAAATACCTGAACTTTATGCTTCGAACGAAACGAAATTAAGAATATCGATTAATTCAATTCCAAGTGAAACGACATCCCTGGAATATTTTAAAACTAACTTTGAAAAATTCGCTTTTAAATTAGATTTATAGATTAATTATAAAATCATTACATTTTAACCGTTTTTAACCCATTATACGTGAAGGCAATGTGAAATTAGAAAAGAATTTATGCAAATAAGATCTCTGAATTTTATTAATATGGCAGAATTAAGAAAATAATGATTTTAAAGAAACTTTTAAAACTTAAACATTTTTTTTTAATTTTTAAATATTATAAATATTACTAAATCAAGTAAAGTTAAGATATCTTCTCTATATCACTTGAAACATTATCTAATAACAACTTGTTCTTAAAGGTACTTCTACTTTAATTGCCCATATCAGAAAAGTAAGTTTGACGTAGAAACAAGAAAAAAAAATGAGGCTGAACAACTTTTTCTATGTCTGGAGGTGTATTTATAGGAACGATTCGAGATAAGCAAGACAGTACACGTATATCTAAGAGGAGGGAAGAATTAATACTAGAAGAAAGTTACTCTTTTTCTTCTTCCCTTTCTTTTATTTAATATACGATGACGACTAAGTATCTTATGCGAATGGTAAACAAAGATGCATTTTCCCTATCTTAAATAAAAAAATAAAGATATATAAAGTTCAAAAACTTTCAAGATATTCGTAAAGTTCAGTAATAGTATCTTTCGCGGTTTGATGTAAATCATAAATCTTGTGCACGTCAGCAATTCTGAAACATACTTCATTTTTATATTTATAAAATAAACTTTTATTATGTTTTCAAAAATATGATTTTTAAGGTTGTGAAGAAGCAATTTAATAGTTAATTATTTTAATTGAGTCAATAGAAAAAGTCGAAACAAATTTAAGATATGGCGTTAAGTTCTTGATTGTTTCCGATGTTATCGTTAGCTTCAGATTACTAATAAATATTTCAAATCGGTAGTATGGAAGAAAATCGATTTTCGTCCATAACTTTTTCGAAATATTTTTTATCTAGTAGTTCCTTAAGGCTATTCAATATCTTTATACCTATGATCGATATATGTTTATTTTATTCTAAAGGATAGAAAATGTTTAGCGATAAATATAATATCAACTTTACATAAAAGATTACAGTAAAAATTGAGATAGTATATTTTCTCTTCGACTGTTTCCATATTAAAAATAGATTTTGATTCATATCTCTTAAGGCCATTGAAATCGAGATATCTAACTAATCAATAATTCATTCTTTAGAGAGTCAATACTGTTTTATTTAAAATTTTATTCAATATTTTTTTATTGTTTGCTTCTAAACTCAATTAGAGCTTTAAGTAATTTTTCTAAAAATAACAATAATAATCGTTTACTATTTCAAGAAGCAATTTTACACATACATAAAATTATTTTCATTTTTTCCTTCACTTTTTCTTGATTTTTGCTATTGAAATTGTAATTAACTTTACCCCTCTGATTGCTTTAAATAGTAAACTTAGCTATTGTTACGAAAGTTTTCTTAGCTTTTGGAGAAAGTTATTTGATTAATTATCTTTGGAAATGCAATTTTTAATAATAATAATTAAAAAAAAAGTTTTGTTTAATTAGAAAGTTTAATAACTTAAAATCGCATCAAAATAAATTAAAATATTTAAATTTTATAAATAGAAAAAATTATAAAAAAAAAACAAAAAAAAAAAAAAGAAATCATTTTCTCTCGTTTAATTATACACATGTAAAATATTTTAAATGTTTAATAGTTAAAAGTAGATTATAGCCTATTATTTATTACAGTAATTTATAAATATTTAATATTCTTTACTATTTAAGATTCTAAATACAAAAATATATAAATTTATAACTGACTTTCTAGAATTATTAACAGTTAAGCATATTATTATAGTAAGTGTTTAGTATTCCAAACCATTTCGGAATGTGTTAGGGAGATTTAATAGAATGAAAGAAAAAAACACTTAAAATTCTGCATATTCGATTCACCAAATCCTCTATTTAATATGGTTTCAGCTCGATCAACTACAAAGATCAAGCGATAATTGCATCATTTGAGGCTTCGATGCATCTGTTTGCAAACTGTAATATACTTTTTGGCTTTCGCTAAGGGACGTCAATTTTCTAAGACTTCATTCGTGATCGAAGAATCGATTATTTGAAAACAAAAAGAAGAAAAAAAACCTATGGGCGTGGTGTTTCCACTACAACAAACTGTTTCCCAATCCCAATATGTGTTTGTAGAAAGGGTGGAGATCGGTAGATTTGTAGTAATCTGACCACAGATAAATAGATCTAACTTTAAGCCAGATTAACGTCGAGTTAAAGGACCATAATGAGATTAGCCCCACAAAAAATGGTTTCAAATGCTTGTAAAAAAGAAAAGTTCTTTAAGAAAACGTAAAATTTCTCTGCGATTATTTGATTGTTCCACTTTCGCAAACTTCAATCGGCTCTTTCTAGAAATATTCGATTTTCAATATTCTTTGCTTGCTCGTTTATTCTCTGCTCTAAATCTTATAAATTAAATTTACGCTTCCATTGAATTGATTTGAATTTAATATGATTATTTAACATATTTTTCATGTTAAATTTGGTAGACTTAGTATATAATTAATGGAAACGTAAAGCTTTACATTAAAGATTTATCATGTTTTCAAAAGGAACCGACCGTTGAAAATGTAAAAATTATATTATGTTTTCCTTTCCAAGAAAATGCGATGTTATTTTTTGTGTGGTAAGCTTCTTTAGTAGAAAGTTAGCTAAAAAATAGAACGCCTGGATTTACCTTTCTCTAATTTCACACATTTGCCATCACCAAAGTGGTTCTTTCTAAGATTTTGAAAGCTTCACAGAATCGAAAACACTTTGAGAGCCTTCCAGTTATGAGAACCGTTTTACTTTCAAACACTTAAACTTTAAACAATATTAATTTATTTTAAAAAAAAAACTACTAGAGCGATATTTTAGAAAGACAGCAATGTTCTATTTAAAAAATGGCCAAACCAGAGAATTGTCTTTATGGCAGTGTTGAGTGGCCTCGTAATGTAGCAACACTTTATATAAACTGTCATCGGTTTCACTAACACCGACACATAACAGAGCGTCCCTTATCGCGCCATGTTTATCATGGTCGACAAGACAGCGCCTTTGGCCAAAGATGATAAAACAGATCAGCTTTTTCGCTTCTCTTCCAGGAAAGCGCTATCGACCAGCAACTATAGCTTGTAACACTAACTTTTAATGAAAGCATCACTTTTTATCACGTAAATATTAATGAATATAACAACTTTTCTTTCCATTCTAATTGTGTGAAGGCTGAGATATTTACAAATGCATTTTCCCGGAGAAATAATATTCTTTATTAAATATGTCATCACATATCTCTCAAACAAAGATATGAGTTTAAACGTGCCCACTGTACAACGCTAGAAACTTAATTATTAATACACAAAATGTTCTTTTTTTAAAGTTATGAAAGTTTTACGAGCCTATGGCACAGGCTACTGAATATAGCTGCTTTCTATTTTACTGAATATTACTGCAAACGGAAACGATTAGCTTTATTATATTTTTAAAACTAAGAAATAAATTATGAAGTACGCAAACGTCGGTAGTGACAAAATAGTTTTGCTTCTTCATCAAAGCTTTCGAATCACTAACGATAATGTCGAGTTAATAATGACGGCCTCTGGCATGCGTCCAATGTGACTGTTCCGTGACGTAGAAACATGCGTGACGCGTGACACTTCTGTTGATGAATGACTCGGCTCTTGTAATGAATCTTATTCGGCACCGGATCTGTCCTTCTATTGTGAACAACTTATAGACCCAACTCCATCGGGTGAAAACATTAATGGTGCCGATCGGAATATTTCGTGTTCCTTTTTGTATTTACTAACGTTTGCATTCCTATTGATTCATTTATTTTAATACTTTCTGACTTTTCGATGGAAATTCACGGAAAATTAGAAACTGTAATTAGAATTTTCAGATCAATAAAATTTTCCAATGAGTGTTCCTTCTATACTTCTCATATTGTGTGCAATTCATTATTCTATTTATGCATACTTCACCAAGGAATTTAAAGTCACTTTATTAGTGTTAAGAACGCAATTTATCTCATCTTTGTCTGTTCTAAACGTAATCAAAAGTTAAAAATTTACTACTGTATATATTAAATTATTAATATTTTAAAGCATTATAATAGCAGGCAATAGACTATATAAAGTAAACGATGTAACTGAAAAAAATCCATTGTCTTAGTATCTTCGTTTCCCTCATTATAATCTGTTTAATTTCCTCTTCTGATGTCAACTTCCTTATAGAACAACAGAAATTTTATAAACTATTACATCCGAGAAACAGTCAGGATATCTAATTAACATATTTATATTCCTTTCAATAAATAATGTACAGTACAATAATCGTTACGTCATGCAACGAAAGATAAATATTTAAATATGAATTCACAATATTCACTTATTTTCAATACAGAAACAAGATTTCTTTTATAATACTGATAATATTCCAGTTAAAACGTTTTAAAATACAAAATAAAAACTATTTTTACAACAGAACGGAATTTGAATTTTATTAATTTTATTACCGTATTTCATTTAAATTACTTGAAAGAATGAATTTTTAAAAGATTGTTATAATGAAAAGAATATTTTATATCTATCATTTCTATGTAAAATATGTTTTTTTTTTTTTTTTTCGAGCTGTTCTAGTAGAAAATAATTAAATGTTAAGAAGAAACATGTTGATCGAACAAAGCATAAGAAAATTTCATTATCATATATTTAATACCTAGATTTTATTTGTTCACAATTTAAGTATCAAAATGAAAAATAAAATAATAAAATAAAATGTTATTTTTTAAATGTAAATCTTATTTAAATTATTAGGTAATTAAAATAAAATGAAAATAAAAAATACAAGAGGATAAAATACGCTTTCGAAACCCTGCAATTCCCAATTCAATTATTCAGTTTCAAATTTTTCTCTATAAAACTCTAGATATTTTATTTTGATACAATTTACGATCTTTCTGACAGCGGGTTTCTCTTTCCAAATATATTTACTACAAAAATCTATTCGATTTTTGTACAAAAATATTGTCTGTTTGTTCTTTTAAATCAAAATATTTTTATATATATTTTTTTTTTATTCAATAGTCTAAGAATTCAACTGTTAAAAAATTCTAGCTTTCAGAGACTTTCAAAATTTACTCCAATTCGAAAGATCAAGCTTGTTAGTCTGTTTTCGAAATTTTGATAAAAATAAAATTCCTTCACCTCGTTTTTATACAGACCTATTTCATTCTAATCGGCTTGCAAAAGATAAAGCTATTTTATTTTTCTTTTCTATGTAGTTCTAAATATTTGTAAAAAAATTACTTTTATCCTTGCCAAGTTTCTCGGAAAATACAAGATCCAAAATGAAAGCGAAAAAGTTATTTTGAATTTAAAAAAAAAAAAAAAAAA
>NW_019384771.1:78382-88013 GCF_000671375.1 Centruroides sculpturatus
AAAAATAAATAAATTTTATTTTATAAAATGTTTTTCATCATTTTTAATAATATTATATTTTTACAAAAATAAAATTAATAACGATTAAAAAAAAACAAGATAAATCGAATAATTTTAATTTTAAAATATAATGAATTCAATAAATTCAAAATAAATTATTTAATCTAATTAGTTTTTATATACAAAAAAAGAATTTTCATACAAAAACACGATTAGAATTTATATTGTTTTGAAATTTCACAATTGTATTTTGGTTTTTGTTATTTAATAATTATTGTTAATTACATAAATATATTTATTAAAATAAAAAAATGACTAATTCACAGTTATATCCTTATTAATACTAAAATATTTCTGTAAAGAATTAATAATTTTATGCTAAAGAAATGACTAAACAAGTAACATTCTGAAGATTTTTTGAAGCTCTGTTTGTTTATTCATTGTTTTCCATGGTAATGGAAGGTTAGAAATAAACGTATTGAATTTTATATTATTATCTACTTATCTATTTATGAAAAATAACCGTTATATTTACTATAATATGCAGGAGAAAGCAATCTCGAAGTAAGAGTGTGGAAATTGAGAGTTATTCATTATAAATGGAAGCATTTGTGCATGTCAAAAAAAATATATCTACGCTATTATATAAGAAAAATATATTTAATAATGATTACTTAAAAACAATATAATAAATTTCCACTAGATTAAATCGTAATTATTTTGATATTTATAAATTTTTAATTTATTTTGTTTTAAATCGATTCAATCACGTTTATTGCGCCTATGGCATCAAAACAGACTTCATAAACATGTTGCAGTAGAAACTTACATCAAAAATTAAGCCTGTTGACTGTACTTATATAATAATACAAAAATATAAAAATCAAATTACTTTCAGACGGCAAACGATATCATAAATTTATTGAGCAAAGTCTATTACTAAATTTATTTACTACATCCTAATCAATTCATCTTTAACGAAGTTTACGTTATGAACTCCCGTCAATTCCTTCGAGAAACTCTTTAATTTCACAAAATGTGCAAAATTGCAATCCTATTAACTCGGATTATTAATAAAGGAAATATATAATGAGATTTACATTCTTAAGACATCGAGTCGATCTCTGAATCTACTTATATTAAAATTGCATCAATAGATTTATTAAAGCAATTTTAGTTTTTTTCAAAATGATTATTATTTATACTTTGATCATCAGTCTTTTCTTTTTTACTAAACTTTTCTCTTTTCTATGCTTTATTATCTTCTAATTATCTAAATGAAATTGTATTGCCTATTCATTCATTTGCCTACTTAGCAAATTGATTTGTAAATGTTCGTTTCATTACAAGCAATGGTAGTAAAGTATGAAAAAAAGAAGAAAAAAATGGAAAATTGTAATTTACATTCTATGGATGATGTCTTAGAATACTCCACCATTTTGATTTATGAGTTCATTAAGGAGGAATCGGATGGAGACTCCTTCTGATTAATCGTTCTCAATCGAATTGGAAGAAGCTTCAGCAGCACAAAGAAAACTTTCTTTTCTTTTTTTTTTTTTAATTTTCTATCTCGTGTATCAACTTTTCGACTTCTAACTTATCGTCTAAAGTTGATTATTAAAATAATTTTTCGCTTAAAATATATTAATAAATCTTTTTGATTTCATATTGCAATAAAAAAATCATGAAAACAAAAATTTTCTATATTATAAGAAAAATATAATAGATTTTAATATTTTTTCGTTTCTAATCTTTAAATTATTTAATAACTTCGTTATATTTCAACCTGTTAGATCAAGCAATAAATACATATATTAAAAAAAATTGTTCGATAGGAGAACGTATCTGAAAAACATTCCGAATGCTTTACTTTAATAAAACTTATAATGCCCAAAAGCAAATTTTTAATGAATTTTATAAAAAAAATTTAAAAAAAGGAAACAAACTTAAATTAGTTTGGTAATTTTATTTTTTTAAAGGATGAAAACAATTTATGTCTTAGATATCTGAAACCATTGTAACCCGTCCTTGATCGATAGAGTATCGACTACTTTAATTCTTAACGAAGTAATTATTTTCTTACCTTTCCGTCCAAGCCGGGCATAAAAGTGCCACATCTCTGGCATGTGATTTTGCCACAGTCGTGGCACTTGGAGCTCGTTTCGCTGGTAATTTCGGCCACGTGACAAATAGGACATAAGCTTACTTGCTGTCTACGCAAATCCGGTTGGGTAGTGGTCATCGTTCTGCCATCTTGTCTCACTTGATCGGTTGGCCTGTTGAACACAATGTATACAGTACTCAGCATTATGTAAATAACANAAAGTTATTTTGAATTTAAAAAAAAAAAAAAAAAACTTAAAAAAATAAGAAACAATTCCAATTAAAGACATCGAATTTAATTTTCAACTTTTAATATAATTTTATTAATAGTTAGCGAGGTAAAATTGATTTTAAACACAATACCAACATCATTCCTAGCAAATTTGACAAGAAATTAGATCTAAGGAGTGACGAGTAAATGACATTAAGAAAAACAAACTCTATTAATTTGGTAGTAGCATCGATATCATCCCATTAAATAGAACAAAGTTCTACTTCGTGAAGAGAATCCACAAGATACAAAAGATATTATGAGTTCACCATGTTTTTCTATTCTTCTCCAATGCTCTTGTCATCGTTTTATGCTTGGCTGTCAAGCTTTCAACTATAGAGACGGGAAAACAATTCTTTCTGTTTTGTATCAAGATAAAAAGTCCAGAAGTTAGTAATAAAGTTAAATCTATATAAAGATAATAATAATAATAGCATTCTTAAATACATAATTTCATTTATAAATGAAGGAAGGAAAGGATTAGATACGTTTTGTAATCAAATTTATAGTTTAATTAAAACATTTTAAATGGATTTTCAATTACTCTTTATACTGTATAATAATTAAAGATAGAGACGAGATGATAAATTTACGCAGCTTTATACAATTTTAAAATACTGTATATTAATCATATACTATATGCACGATGGATAATAATTAATTTGAGGAAAATTGATAAGTGTTTCTCAGATTTTTTTCTTGTAAGAAGATTTGGATTCGTACAAAAATTTAATAGCACCGTAACTCGTAAATCAATTGGTTCGTTTAATACACTCGAATCGAATTTTGTATAGATAAAGAGAACAGATAAAGCATCTGTTCACGTGGGGTGTGCCTGTGACATTCGATCCTGACGTCAAAAGCTGGCAAGTTCTCACATCATTGTCAAAGCAGCATGTGATCGCCTTTAACAGAATTCTTTTAAGAACAGATAAAAAGAAGTCAAAGGCTTGGAACAATCTACATGTCACTAAATACAATAAATGAAAAAGAAAGTTTAGTATTTATAAATAATAGTTGTCAATTTGTTTATTTTTTCAGCTTGATAAATATATAGAATATACAAACTAGAGGTTAAATTGTGTCATGTAAGTTTGCGTGTCTTTTTTCCCTTTTTTTTTGTCATTGTTAATCCAATATTGCAAATAATTCGAATTTTATTTGAAAAAATTTTGACGCAATAGATCAATATGGAATTTTTGTATTTTAAATTTAAATTGTATTTTTTTTTCAAGCCTGTATAAAAGATCATGTGGAATATTTAATGTTCACTGTTGTGAAAGATGAAACCTTTCAGATCAATACAATAAAACATAAATGTATTTCTATATTTATTCAGAACTGTAACATATAATTCATATCTTCAAATTNTGTATTTTTTTTCAAGCCTGTATAAAAGATCATGTGGAATATTTAATGTTCACTGTTGTGAAAGATGAAACCTTTCAGATCAATACAATAAAACATAAATGTATTTCTATATTTATTCAGAACTGTAACATATAATTCATATCTTCAAATTCCAATCGTAAAAATATATTTTCGAAAAGTAGAAAGCGTAAAAAGTAATAAATTAGTGAAAGTTTGCAAAGTTTACTTTTAAAATCAAAGTAAAATTGCTTGGCAGTACAATAATCGTTACGTCATGCAACGAAAGATAAATATTTAAATATGAATTCACAATATTCACTTATTTTCAATACAGAAACAAGATTTCTTTTATAATACTGATAATATTCCAGTTAAAACGTTTTAAAATACAAAATAAAAACTATTTTTACAACAGAACGGAATTTGAATTTTATTAATTTTATTACCGTATTTCATTTAAATTACTTGAAAGAATGAATTTTTAAAAGATTGTTATAATGAAAAGAATATTTTATATCTATCATTTCTATGTAAAATATGTTTTTTTTTTTTTTTTTCGAGCTGTTCTAGTAGAAAATAATTAAATGTTAAGAAGAAACATGTTGATCGAACAAAGCATAAGAAAATTTCATTATCATATATTTAATACCTAGATTTTATTTGTTCACAATTTAAGTATCAAAATGAAAAATAAAATAATAAAATAAAATGTTATTTTTTAAATGTAAATCTTATTTAAATTATTAGGTAATTAAAATAAAATGAAAATAAAAAATACAAGAGGATAAAATACGCTTTCGAAACCCTGCAATTCCCAATTCAATTATTCAGTTTCAAATTTTTCTCTATAAAACTCTAGATATTTTATTTTGATACAATTTACGATCTTTCTGACAGCGGGTTTCTCTTTCCAAATATATTTACTACAAAAATCTATTCGATTTTTGTACAAAAATATTGTCTGTTTGTTCTTTTAAATCAAAATATTTTTATATATATTTTTTTTTTATTCAATAGTCTAAGAATTCAACTGTTAAAAAATTCTAGCTTTCAGAGACTTTCAAAATTTACTCCAATTCGAAAGATCAAGCTTGTTAGTCTGTTTTCGAAATTTTGATAAAAATAAAATTCCTTCACCTCGTTTTTATACAGACCTATTTCATTCTAATCGGCTTGCAAAAGATAAAGCTATTTTATTTTTCTTTTCTATGTAGTTCTAAATATTTGTAAAAAAATTACTTTTATCCTTGCCAAGTTTCTCGGAAAATACAAGATCCAAAATGAAAGCGAAAAAGTTATTTTGAATTTAAAAAAAAAAAAAAAAAACTTAAAAAAATAAGAAACAATTCCAATTAAAGACATCGAATTTAATTTTCAACTTTTAATATAATTTTATTAATAGTTAGCGAGGTAAAATTGATTTTAAACACAATACCAACATCATTCCTAGCAAATTTGACAAGAAATTAGATCTAAGGAGTGACGAGTAAATGACATTAAGAAAAACAAACTCTATTAATTTGGTAGTAGCATCGATATCATCCCATTAAATAGAACAAAGTTCTACTTCGTGAAGAGAATCCACAAGATACAAAAGATATTATGAGTTCACCATGTTTTTCTATTCTTCTCCAATGCTCTTGTCATCGTTTTATGCTTGGCTGTCAAGCTTTCAACTATAGAGACGGGAAAACAATTCTTTCTGTTTTGTATCAAGATAAAAAGTCCAGAAGTTAGTAATAAAGTTAAATCTATATAAAGATAATAATAATAATAGCATTCTTAAATACACAATTTCATTTATAAATGAAGGAAGGAAAGGATTAGATACGTTTTGTAATCAAATTTATAGTTTAATTAAAACATTTTAAATGGATTTTCAATTACTCTTTATACTGTATAATAATTAAAGATAGAGACGAAATGATAAATTTACGCAGCTTTATACAATTTTAAAATACTGTATATTAATCATATACTATATGCACGATGGATAATAATTAATTTGAGGAAAATTGATAAGTGTTTCTCAGATTTTTTTCTTGTAAGAAGATTTGGATTCGTACAAAAATTTAATAGCACCGTAACTCGTAAATCAATTGGTTCGTTTAATACACTCGAATCGAATTTTGTATAGATAAAGAGAACAGATAAAGCATCTGTTCACGTGGGGTGTGCCTGTGACATTCGATCCTGACGTCAAAAGCTGGCAAGTTCTCACATCATTGTCAAAGCAGCATGTGATCGCCTTTAACAGAATTCTTTTAAGAACAGATAAAAAGAAGTCAAAGGCTTGGAACAATCTACATGTCACTAAATACAATAAATGAAAAAGAAAGTTTAGTATTTATAAATAATAGTTGTCAATTTGTTTATTTTTTCAGCTTGATAAATATATAGAATATACAAACTAGAGGTTAAATTGTGTCATGTAAGTTTGCGTGTCTTTTTTCCCTTTTTTTTTTGTCATTGTTAATCCAATATTGCAAATAATTCGAATTTTATTTGAAAAAATTTTGACGCAATAGATCAATATGGAATTTTTGTATTTTAAATTTAAATTGTATTTTTTTTCAAGCCTGTATAAAAGATCATGTGGAATATTTAATGTTCACTGTTGTGAAAGATGAAACCTTTCAGATCAATACAATAAAACATAAATGTGTTTCTATATTTATTCAGAACTGTAACATATAATTCATATCTTCAAATTCCAATCGTAAAAATATCTTTTCGAAAAGTAGAAAGCGTAAAAAGTAATAAATTAGTGAAAGTTTGCAAAGTTTACTTTTAAAATCAAAGTAAAATTGCTTGGATTATACAATTTGCATGGCTTTATTTTCGATTTTTACTTTATCGGAATAATGCAATATCGATTGAAATCACATTGGCTTAATTTCGTTATTAAATCCACGTAATTTCTGCATGGTTAAACAGCATTCACTATTTGTGATTCGTTGAAAGTTTTACGTAATTCTCAAACGTTTGAAAAATTAGCATTCACCCTGCGACTTCTGTCAGGGACATCTGTATCTGTAGCAGTTAACGAGAGATTAGTGCTATAGTAGCATCATTAATCAGTATACAAATTTATAAACACTGTTCTAGACTTGTCATTTAAATTTTCGTGTTTGGAAAACGTAATTTGCTTTTTGACCATTTGTATCTTACCAGCTTAATGATATATTCAAATGTATCACACAATTTAGTTATACGTTTAAATTCCTTTTCCTCATTTATTCCTTCGTTATTTTAAGAATGAAAACCTAAAGATATTAGCTAATTAATTATACATTTTAAGTAAATTATTCCGTTAATATAATATATATATATATAAATATTATGAACTACATCGAATTATCAAAATTATTTCACTTAAACTAAGTAACTTAATGATGTTTTATAAATGATTAAAATCGATTATTCATCTACAAATAATGATGTAGAATTCCAGATGAAGATTCAAATCAGATTAAGATAATTGCTGAATATTAAACAAGTCTGATCAATCTGTAAATGTAATATTAATTGCAAACAATAACAGTTATTGCTTACTATAAATATGATAAATGTATTATTATCGTATATTCTCCTAAACGAAATATTAATACTGTCAAATCTCAAGAATAATCATTAAACGGCAGCCATTTTTTCAGGAATATTTCTTTTTGAAATGCATAGAAAATAACCTCCAAACAATTGCATTTTTACCAAGTTGTTCAAAGGACTGACTATGAAATTTACCATAGATAAAAGCATTAGGCTTTAAGAACAATATAATTTTAGTAATATGGACAAAATGGGAATGCAAAAAATAATAATTTTGAAAAATATTGCAAGAAAAGATCATCAGTATGTGTTTGCTTATCTAAAATTTCTTTCCTACATCGGGGAATCTACGAAAAAAATATTCCTAATCGGTGAAGATTATTTTGCACATTCTCATTCGAAAACTCAGTTACATATTATCAACTCAGGAATCTTTCTTCAAGAATAAATTGCATTTTCTCGGAATTTTGAAGAATCGTGTTAGTGTATGAATTCTTTCTTCGGCTGTTTTCAATAGAAAAAAAGCTTCATAAAAATTTTCTTGTATTTGATTAATATTTAACTCAAAATATTGGATATTTCTCTTCAATGGATATGGGAATTGACGTAAAAATTAGTATTGGTGTACAGATTCTAACATCTATTGCTACTAATTCTCGAGTAAGCCATACTAAACGAGTCTTAATTGAAACTGTTAAGAGCTCGTCAAGATGAGATTTACCGGTATCTTAACGACATTAATTCCATTAAAGGCACCATAATAGTGTAAAATAAAATCGTGTTAACTTGGGCATTGTAGAAAGTAATATTTTCGGCGTATTTATTCATCCAGATAAATACCAAATTAAAATATTCTTAAAAAATTCCTTTTTGTACCAGAATTTAATATTTTTTTAAAAAAAATTATATTATGTTAAAGTAAATAACATTAAGCTTCAATTACTCGAATAACAGCTTTTCTGCTATCCAATATCTCTTATCTTTACTTATTTCTTCTGATGGAACTCTTCTGGTAGTAAATTGACATTCACTTTTCTATGGCACCCATGGGTTTTGGAACATGAATGATATCCACAGAACACCGGCGGCCATACTTCAGCAAGATTTTCATCTTCATTTTACTAAATTAATGGGAATCTGCTGTTAAATGATCCATTAAATCCAAACGGCAAACATTATCCCCGAATCTACTTAACTTAAAATGAAGGAATATTTTGATAATAATTATTTAATCATAAAACTGCATTTCTGAATTAAAGATTTAATACAAATCACGTAAGTCATGTTAGAATTGTATAAATTAGTATAACTATATTGCTTTCAAGTAAAATTCTACACAGTTTACTAATTAAAAATCCCATTGGAACCGTGTTAAATTAATCTTTAAATGTAATAAAAAATGACAATAATATGTAACTTTATTATCCAATTTGTTAAATTATAACAAAATATATGAATAATAATTATTAAAAATATGTTAAATATATTAATAAGTGCATTCACATGATAAAAATGTTTCGTTTGTTTTTAATCTTGTAGTTATTTAGAAAGAAATTAAAAGAATTGATTATTTACAATAGGTTTTATCAAACATTTTTCGCTAAATTAAGTATTAATCAGTATAAAATTAATTTCAGAGTAACAGTTCTAAAATACTCTTCCACTTGACAAAACTTAATTATGTATGTCATATGTTAGATAATGATTTATATAGAGTCATACCGATGATAACTCCGTTCATTCTTTAAATTTCATACATAATGCGTTACGTTGCCATAATTGGATATTTTTACTTCAAAACTGAGTTTTTTCCCATATAAAACGGATGTAAAATGAGATGAAACTGTAAAAAAAATATATTTAA
Source organism: Centruroides sculpturatus (assembly GCF_000671375.1). Lineage (NCBI taxonomy): Eukaryota > Metazoa > Arthropoda > Arachnida > Scorpiones > Buthidae > Centruroides > Centruroides sculpturatus. The sequence goes on from NW_019384771.1 coordinate 87,541, forward strand.
AAATCGAAGTTTGAAAGAAAATCAAAGCTTATTGATTTTAAGTTTTTGTTATAAGCATTAAAAAAAATGTTAATTAGAAATCTTGAATCATAAATTTATTCAAGCTTTTAAGGAAGACATATTTTTTCGAGAAGAAATATAAAAAAATAACACCCGTTAATGAAGCAAACAACTAATATGTTGATGGTTTAATATAAAAAAAAAGATAATTATATAAGACAATAAAAATATTTCTGGTAAAATTTTATAAAAATGTACATCGTTAATATACAAAAAGTTTAATACTGTATAGAATTTTTGTGCTTAACCTTTACAAAAACATAACAAAAAATTCCGAATTTTAATAATGATTTAATTATGTGATAATTTTATGGAAACGTTATAAAATATTCTTTTCTTTCAATTTAAATTTTTTAATTAAATAGTAAACTTTTTAAAAAATTTAAAATAATTTTATAATTAAATTATTTTTA
>NW_019384771.1:89615-98123 GCF_000671375.1 Centruroides sculpturatus
AAAAATAAATAAATTTTATTTTATAAAATGTTTTTCATCATTTTTAATAATATTATATTTTTACAAAAATAAAATTAATAACGATTAAAAAAAAACAAGATAAATCGAATAATTTTAATTTTAAAATATAATGAATTCAATAAATTCAAAATAAATTATTTAATCTAATTAGTTTTTATATACAAAAAAAGAATTTTCATACAAAAACACGATTAGAATTTATATTGTTTTGAAATTTCACAATTGTATTTTGGTTTTTGTTATTTAATAATTATTGTTAATTACATAAATATATTTATTAAAATAAAAAAATGACTAATTCACAGTTATATCCTTATTAATACTAAAATATTTCTGTAAAGAATTAATAATTTTATGCTAAAGAAATGACTAAACAAGTAACATTCTGAAGATTTTTTGAAGCTCTGTTTGTTTATTCATTGTTTTCCATGGTAATGGAAGGTTAGAAATAAACGTATTGAATTTTATATTATTATCTACTTATCTATTTATGAAAAATAACCGTTATATTTACTATAATATGCAGGAGAAAGCAATCTCGAAGTAAGAGTGTGGAAATTGAGAGTTATTCATTATAAATGGAAGCATTTGTGCATGTCAAAAAAAATATATCTACGCTATTATATAAGAAAAATATATTTAATAATGATTACTTAAAAACAATATAATAAATTTCCACTAGATTAAATCGTAATTATTTTGATATTTATAAATTTTTAATTTATTTTGTTTTAAATCGATTCAATCACGTTTATTGCGCCTATGGCATCAAAACAGACTTCATAAACATGTTGCAGTAGAAACTTACATCAAAAATTAAGCCTGTTGACTGTACTTATATAATAATACAAAAATATAAAAATCAAATTACTTTCAGACGGCAAACGATATCATAAATTTATTGAGCAAAGTCTATTACTAAATTTATTTACTACATCCTAATCAATTCATCTTTAACGAAGTTTACGTTATGAACTCCCGTCAATTCCTTCGAGAAACTCTTTAATTTCACAAAATGTGCAAAATTGCAATCCTATTAACTCGGATTATTAATAAAGGAAATATATAATGAGATTTACATTCTTAAGACATCGAGTCGATCTCTGAATCTACTTATATTAAAATTGCATCAATAGATTTATTAAAGCAATTTTAGTTTTTTTCAAAATGATTATTATTTATACTTTGATCATCAGTCTTTTCTTTTTTACTAAACTTTTCTCTTTTCTATGCTTTATTATCTTCTAATTATCTAAATGAAATTGTATTGCCTATTCATTCATTTGCCTACTTAGCAAATTGATTTGTAAATGTTCGTTTCATTACAAGCAATGGTAGTAAAGTATGAAAAAAAGAAGAAAAAAATGGAAAATTGTAATTTACATTCTATGGATGATGTCTTAGAATACTCCACCATTTTGATTTATGAGTTCATTAAGGAGGAATCGGATGGAGACTCCTTCTGATTAATCGTTCTCAATCGAATTGGAAGAAGCTTCAGCAGCACAAAGAAAACTTTCTTTTCTTTTTTTTTTTTTAATTTTCTATCTCGTGTATCAACTTTTCGACTTCTAACTTATCGTCTAAAGTTGATTATTAAAATAATTTTTCGCTTAAAATATATTAATAAATCTTTTTGATTTCATATTGCAATAAAAAAATCATGAAAACAAAAATTTTCTATATTATAAGAAAAATATAATAGATTTTAATATTTTTTCGTTTCTAATCTTTAAATTATTTAATAACTTCGTTATATTTCAACCTGTTAGATCAAGCAATAAATACATATATTAAAAAAAATTGTTCGATAGGAGAACGTATCTGAAAAACATTCCGAATGCTTTACTTTAATAAAACTTATAATGCCCAAAAGCAAATTTTTAATGAATTTTATAAAAAAAATTAAAAAAAAGGAAACAAACTTAAATTAGTTTGGTAATTTTATTTTTTTAAAGGATGAAAACAATTTATGTCTTAGATATCTGAAACCATTGTAACCCGTCCTTGATCGATAGAGTATCGACTACTTTAATTCTTAACGAAGTAATTATTTTCTTACCTTTCCGTCCAAGCCGGGCATAAAAGTGCCACATCTCTGGCATGTGATTTTGCCACAGTCGTGGCACTTGGAGCTCGTTTCGCTGGTAATTTCGGCCACGTGACAAATAGGACATAAGCTTACTTGCTGTCTACGCAAATCCGGTTGGGTAGTGGTCATCGTTCTGCCATCTTGTCTCACTTGATCGGTTGGCCTGTTGAACACAATGTATACAGTACTCAGCATTATGTAAATAACATCTTAAATATTAATTTAGATAAGAAAATAATTTTTAAGACGTTTCTTTATTGGAATATTTTGATTTTTTTCACTTCGATAATTAATTTTATTTATTTCATATTTATGCGAGATAAAGTTTATTTAGAAATTTATTTAAATATATACGTTTTAATGTGTGAAAAATTATATAAAATTTGAGATAAAACTGTAAAGCTGAGAAATAATTTCATTTTGAATAACATATTTATATAACATTCTTCTATGAGCACTGTACTGTACTTTTGTATAAATATATATTTGAATTTATTTTATAAGACATATGTAAATTCTGTATTTATGATATAAACTTATCACATTTTCTAATAAAATTTATAGAAATTTTTGAAGAACTTTTTAGTACTTTTCCTCGATGATGATACCTTTGTGTGCTGTATAACCACCAAATCATCTGCAAAATCTAAAAAATGCCTAAACAAATAAGGACTAAAGTCTTCGTTTTTCCTGCATTTTACTGATTAAAAACTGATAATGCTTTCTAAATACTGGAATAAAAGTTAGTTATTGGAAGTAAGATTCTCTTTTATTTTGTATATGAAAAACATATCAAAGGGAGATATCGAAGGAGTGCTTTACGCCAATTTTACAACGTCCCTAAGCTACTAAGGAAACCTCATCTTATCAAACGTCACATACATCTAGTTTATCGTCAAACATTAGCTTATCTTTAATGATTTGCTCGTTAAAGGTAATGAGGTCTTAAAACAAGTGCATCTTCCTTTACCTTAAAAATTCTTGATTATCATTTCATTTATTAGGAAAAATGTCTTGTTATCTTATCGTTTTTAGTTAAATAATTCTCGATTTAAAAATATTGATAATAAATTTTATAAACGATTGCCTTTTGATAATTAAGGCATATTTCTATCACAATTAACCTATTTTATTTTCTAATTAAATATTGTGTATCTTCAAAAATACTTTAACATTACATGTCACGCACTGTTATTAATTTTATTACAACAAATAAATTTAATACAAATAAACGTCGACGTTTTTATATTGTGTTTATTAAGGTTTATGTATTGTAGCTATTACTTATTACTATATAACTAAGGAAACCTCTTTAAGGTGTAATAGAGCCATTGTTTACTTTTAGTCATAGTTGACTGGGTCTATATACAGCTAGATGCTTTAACCAATGCCATGTTTTGCGTAGTTTCGGGTTATCATTTTGGCACCAAAGTGGAGATGTGACACATTAGTGCGATTAATCTTAGTAAAGCCGCAGGTGTGTTTGCAACACAACCGTTTCGCTCAAACAAATGGGAATCACGCGTAACCTTGGTGACGTTATCACTCACTATTTACTGTACTCGTTGGCTAACCCCTCTATTTTACCACTTAAGCCTCTTTTTACTTCTATCCGATGTTATATCCTTCACAAATGGAATAAAGTGTTAAGCTCTTAAAATTCGAAAGTAATTGGATGGCTTAAAAAAAAGAAAAAATAACATATAAATTAATTTTGAAAAATTCTCTTATTTGATTCGATTACAATTTTTCATAATTTTCGCAATAACTCGATTTAAATTTCATAAAATTTATATAATTTTAAGAGTATTTACGGTCGATACACTTCCTAATTTTATCAGTGTATTCACTGCCTAGACACACCCTATTATTTTCGACACTCAAATAATCCGTATGCAGAAAATATAATTACGTTTGAAACATCAAAATATACAGTAATTAAAACGTTCTAACACGAATACTCTTTCGTTACACTTGAAAATGGTAATGTGAATAGAAACAGCAAGACGAAAGGAATGCTTTTTTCGCTTAAAGAAACTAATGAAGCGTTTGAAAAAATTTTTATTTTTTATTTTTTTGTATTGACAAATAGTACTGAGTCGAATGTAATGCTGACGGTGACCATTAACGTTACTTTGCTACTCCATTATGTATCCGGAGTTTACGTGGCGGTAAATATAATAAATTTTTATGAGAAAATCAGTAAATAAACATATGAAAAACTTACATGAATTTTAAAAAGTTACTGCAGCTTTATCTTGATAAATATAAATTAGTTAAATGAGTAAATATTTTAAAAAGCGATCCAAATTGGAAGCAAAAGTATTTGAAACCAGAATAAAGCAATGTTATATAATCTATCCACAGGGGCGGTGCCACAAATTAGCCTCTCTCTTTGAACTTTTAATATATCCATTCATCACCGAGTTTTCAACTGGGTCCAGGCGTGGTCGATTTCTTCTTTCCTATCTTCCTACCTGAATTATCATTTTTCATGCGGGATTATCGCGAACCTTAGCTATGCTATTCAAATTTATATTGATAAAAATTCAAGAAGCTTATAGAGAAGCTAAAATATTCGCATAAAATAAACGTAGCTCTAAAAATAAGTTTTTTTCTCTGAATTAATTTGGATATTATTTGAACAAGTTATGTAATTTAATAAACTGGAATATTTTTCGAGAAGTATACGAACTCGTCGGATGAAAAGTAAGTGCAGCAGTTTGTCTAAAATAGGTAATAATGTCTTTGCAACTAAAGACAGAAATAGTCTTCCCATAAAACCTATCTTTATTGCTGTCTTCTTTGGGATTTTGATGTCTTTGCTTATCGCAACATTTATAACAGTTAATCACATTTTTCTATTGATCGATTGATGTTGATATCTGCTAGGTAATTCTTTTTTCATATAACAACAATAAATTATTTGTATAAGTAATCCTATTTATAAGGATACATGTGGTCAGTTATCCTAATTCATATAGGCCTATACTGTCTTGGAGTCTTAACATTACAGCATTACTAATTTGAGCTTTCTTCATCATATAAACTAATACGTAATTGATATACTAGCATATTTTCCCATAAAAATTTATGTACATAAGCAAAAGTAAAATCGCTTCTTCACACTTTCTAATTTTTACTAAGACAAGTTAAAACTAAAATTTTGTGGATACCCCTTGCTACTCGTCCGATGACAAAATAAAAATTTAAATAATTTCATTATTTACCATGATCAATATTCAACAAAAAGATAAGGACCAATTAATGACACACAGAACATTGCCAGATTATAATATCCTCTTGTGATATATATACGATATGATAGCATCTAAATAAAGATATCCTTATAAATAAAAAGTCATTAATTTTTAATTAGTGTACGATTTTTTTAATAAATCTGAATCACCAATATTGTTATTATAATCAAATAAACTGATACAGTAGAACCTCGAAAACTCGGCTCTCGATAACCCGGCACTCCGGATAACTCGGGCACATCCTGGCAGAGCAAAAAAATCCTTAGTTAATTAATTTTCATTATAGACAGCTTTATAAAAGTATAAAAGCTCTCATAAAGTATTTTTCTGAGGTCTGTCTTATCAGGTAAATTACTGTACACAGTGTATTCGTTAATTTTCATTTTCATGTAGTAAAGGCTCTATGCCTTCATAAAGGACGTACTTTTCCTTTGTTTAAGGGTATTCGGGCAGTTTATTCTCTGTTATATTCTCAAGTAAACAATACATACAAGTACAGTACAGTATTTTCTGAGGAAACACTCGCACTTATTTTTTTTAACCCCATTCCCGATAACCCGGCATTTTCACAAACTCGGCCACCCTTCGGTCCACATTAGGCCGAGTTTCCGAGGTTCTACTGTACTCAAAGCTTTTAAAATCTGTAAAATCTCAATCAGTTCTATACTAAGCGATTCCCCTCAGTAGCGGATCCAGAAGAACACAAAGAGTGAGCTAGTTCAAAAATTAAAGATACGCCAAGCTCCATTATTCATGCATCATCAAAATATTAGATTTGCTGTAAAATAACAAAGTATCATAAGCAATATTCAGCTTTGCTTTTTTATCTCAACTGTCAATTCTGAGGGACGGAAGTGAGGTGTGTCATTAGCCCTGGAATATTATTTTGCAGTAAGCAAAGTTGGTGCTATAAACAGGAATTTGAAAAAAAAATTCTACTAGTGCTAAAATTAAAACACAATAATTTCGAAAAAATGTAAGAATTATACATAGAAATATAAAATTTAAATTTCTATGCGATATTTTTGAAAACAGAAGAAATCTGTATTTTTATGTTTATTAACTATACATTTTAGCTTACGAAACTTGAGACTCACACTTGTATCGCGTTATAACGGAGTTCATTTAGAATCTCTAAATAGCTTTTAACAGTTTGGATTATCCGTGTTTTCCGTGCAAACCCGAGCATTAAAATTAACGCGGATAATCGGAATTTTGGTGTATTGAATAATTAATAAAGACCTTTCATTAACACGCGAACGATTGTACTGCGGACGGTCATAAACCGTATTTACCATAGTAAATTTTTTTAACAACAACGTTTTGAAAATGAGAGAACCATCCCCAAAAAAATCCTTGGGTTTTTCAGATTATCACTCTGGGAAATCCGGTTTCATTCCCGGGTTACCCAGAGTGGTAGTCCGACAGGCTAACGTTTACTTAATATTAACGAAAATTATATNTATAAACAGAAACTACATATATTTTTAAGTAAATTTTTTTATAAATATATTTCAACTTTTGAGATAAAAACTTGAAGATTTTCTCTTCACGAACAGTCAAGGAATATGTATAATGCAAGAAATTATCATTCAAAATAGAAATCATTAATCACTGAAGCTCGTTTGATTCCCGTGAATGATGAGGAAACCAAAATTTATTCCATAAACTTTTATGCAAATTATATCATAATTTACTATTTTAAAAAGAAATGTAATTCATTGATAGAAGCAAAATGAATTAAAATTTATGAGTTTGAGTAATTTCCGAAATCAAATAATTGCCAAAATAAATGGAATTTATGAAAAAATTTATAATATGAATTCTCATTTTATTAAGTAAGATATACGCAATTTCTTATTCTTTAATTTTAACTTGTTCGTTAACGATTCATTTTAACATTATAAATCATTTTATTTGCTAAATTTAAAAAATAATAAAAGATCTATGACATGTCTGATAACGTAAAATTCCTTTATTTTAAGACTATATATATATATAAAGATTTGTACTCGCGATACTTCTTTAAAGAACAAGGATAAACATCGTTTACAATATTGTCACAATTTTTTATGCTTGTCATTGTTGCCTAACGTTTGGAGCATCACTCGGAATGACTTTGTAGATCGAACGTTCCGGCCACCCTCCACGAATGGGTCTTGTGTGCCTGGCAATAATCCATCACCAGTATCCGAAACTCGGATAGCGTAACTCCCAATGCGATTTCGCCTTTTCTATCGAGTGAATTTGCCACTATTGAATGTCGACAGCTGTCTAATCAGTTGAGCTTCTCCGAAAATGATCGCGTAAAACACAATTTCTATTCACTCGCTGCATACGGTCTTTCTTTTCTTTTATATATAGGTTACTCGATATAAGCAGTAACATAAACGTGGAATCAGAAAAATGTCTTATAAACTGGTCTGGAACTAGATCAGATTATTTTCAGTTGTTGTTTTACAGTCTGGCCACAAAATAAGAAAGTTTCGTCGCTTTCAAATGCCCTCATCAACATTTTGTGTCCTTTCTACTCCTTTTTTTTTCCAGTAGATAAAACACGTATCGAATTTGTTGCTTTATATTTAAACTTTACTAAACTGTTTACCACGAAATTAATTTTCGGTTTTCAATTTAAACTGAATGTAAGCATCATTTTAAGTTCAAATAAATTATATTTACAAAATATTTAATTTAACAGAGGTAATAATCATCTTAAATAAATAATTATTAACTGGCTGATTGCTTAATTATATTTACTAAAGCGATTAATTATTTAAATAATAACTTATTAAAATTTCTAATTAAATAGCATTTTAAAACTTCTAACAACATTAATAAACCATTACTAATAAACAAGTTTATAATTTAAAATTAATAATTCTAAAAAGTGATACAATTCAAGGGACACTAAGAGAGCCTTTTTTCTATATTCATCGTGAGTTCTGCCAGCCCACAATAGGGTCAGACGAGGTGTGAGAGACAGCGCCCACGATAATCTGGATTCGATTCCGGATCCCCGGAGTGATAAGCTGACGCCTTAGCTGCTTCAGTTATTAGGCGTTTACCATAAATTAATTATATATATATTTTTATAAATATAATCTAATTAAATAAAAATAAATAAATTTTATTTTA
>NW_019384771.1:101659-128348 GCF_000671375.1 Centruroides sculpturatus
ATGTAAGTTTACTTGATTTATATTTATTATACAACTAGTAAATGTAAGTTTAATACAAAGATTAAACTTGAACATTTTAAAATAATTTATATTTTTCTAGTTAGAAAATTATTTGGAAGGATCAGGTGAGGATCAGCATCACTTATCATATCCATTCCATACTTGATTTTTAAAAATTTGGAATATTTTAGCATCTAATTTATCTAAAATAACAAATACTAAGCTATTTATTATAAATAAGTGGAATTTAAATAATTAAATTTACAGCAACAATTCTCATTTACTTTTATTATTAGTTTATCATACATAATTAAATTTATTTAATTCACTTTTCTATTTTTGGCCGTACAATGCGTTCTAACCAATATTATTTTATTATAAACGTATCCGTTCAAATTAAAATTTAATTCTAAAAAATATATATAAATAATCGAAATAAACTCATATTTTAAATTTTAGATAATCGATAAATAAAATATATACGTTGCGAGGAATTTAAAATTCTCCCCTCTTCTTAGAATTTGGTATTTAGAAGATTAAATTATAAAAGTTTTAATATTTATCGTATTTTTGTAAACTTTCATTTCAGATATGAAATTTAATATAAATTATTTAATTGGACTGCAATTTTAAAAAGTTATAGAACTATAAATTTCCACTGTTTGTCCTTCATAAATCTCGAGAACAGTGTTAGATAGATAAATTTCGAGACCAGATATGGAAAGCGTAGTGGGACGATGCCGTAAGTAATTACATATGAACTTCCGATCGCGACCGGAAATCACGTGATTTCAATTCAAAAATTTTCCCAAGAACAGAGTTACATAGATGACCAACAAGATTCTTGTTATCAGGAAAAGTGTGATATACAGGGGCAAGACACTACTAATTTGAGGTAGAAAGCATATATTTTAAATTAAATGAATTAAGAATATGAATAAAAATTGCAGCCCGGCATTGTGACGATGTCACAATACTTTTCGCTCGTTTTATATATAAACCGTATTAACGTTTACGAATTTTTAATTAAAATTAATAATTAACATATATACTAAACTAAAATTACAAAAAAGTGGTACAGTAAAATCTGTGTAAACTAGACTCAAATGAATATTTTTTCTCGGTTTAGTAAGGTTCAGTTTTGAATAGATTTTACTATATTTGATTTGTTTAAATATTCATTTAATCGATATTCTAGAGTAAAAATTTTAGATTTTTATGGATTTAATACTCTGCCAATATTTATATTCGCAGAGTAAATATATTTATATTTGTATTACGAAAGAGAATTCGATCTTATTGTTGTAGTTAATTCATTTATAGGAAGTTGTCTTTCTTTATTCTTTTATTATTTGCTTACCTTCGATCTAGTTGCTTCCAGGCGCGATTTGTAACAGAACTCGAGTAAAGCTACCACCATGGCAAACCCTAGGCCACCAATTAAGATATAGAAACATCCAGCCACATTACTTAATGTCAGTTCGTTCTGGGAGGATTCCTGTGAATAATACACAAAAGCCTCATTCATTTTCTTCAGATTTTAATAAATAATATTTTAAAAAATTATTTATTACAGTAGCAAACTAAAAAACAATAATAATAATGTTTAAAATATCACTTCTCTATTTTCTAATTGCTCTCCACTAAATCGAGAAATATTTTTATGAAAAAAATTTAAAAAATAAAGTATATAAAAGTGGGATAAGTTTAAAAAAAATAAACCAACCGAATTTATTTTTGTTTCAATTTGCTGATTAAAATTTGAAAACACATAATAAAAATCATAAAGTATAAAATAATGTAAGTAATAAATCATACCACCGTTATTTATAATTTAAGTGGGATAAGTTTAAAAAAATAAACCAACCGAATTTATTTTTGTTTCAATTTGCTGATTAAAATTTGAAAACACATAAAAAAAATCATAAAGTATAAAAATTAGACATTTTTAATTAATGATAATAAATAATACAATACAAGCGTTCTGAGGAACACAGTTAAAATTCATGTTTTTTAATAACGATTGCTTATAATAATCAGATAGAAGCGACACCACACATTGGCATATGTCTTGGAAGTTGTGATTTCTTGTCAAATAATATACAGTACTTTAGACATCTATTTTCTGAATTTCTTTAAAGAAAACTAGCTAAACTTAATATTATAGTATATTAGTCTGATCATAAAAATGTAGATAGATCAGAGGGATGAAAACGAATCAAATAAGCTTCGCAATTATAAAAATTGCATTATTAAAGCACATTATTCGACTAAACAATGTCGTTTGCTTCGATATTAAACACTCCAGAAACAAATTGATAGAAAAGCTACAGAAATTATTAAATATTTTAAATTATACTGAACAAACATTTCATTAAAATACACAATAAATTATGAGAAACGATCTAATATGCATATAAAATTCTCATTTTTAAATTGACATNTAAATCATAATTATTTTTATATTATTTTTACACAGTACAGAAGAAATTCAAAAATGTCCACCTCTTCTACATAGCTACTTTGTTGTGTATTAACAACTATTTATTTATTTCGTTTGCGAGTGCTGACCCCTCCACCTAAAATCAATGAAGATGGCAACCAACATAATTTAAAAAAGAAGTTTATAATTTAAAACTTAAACAAGTTTATAATTTAAAACTAATAATTCTAAAAAGTGATACAATTCAAGGGACACTAAGAGAGCCTTTTTTCTATATTCATCGTGAGTTCTGCCAGCATTAATAAACCATTACTAATAAACAAGTTTATAATTTAAAATTAATAATTCTAAAAAGTGATACAATTCAAGGGACACTAAGAGAGCCTTTTTTCTATATTCATCGTGAGTTCTGCCAGCCCACAATAGGGTCAGACGAGGTGTGAGAGACAGCGCCCACGATAATCTGGATTCGATTCCGGATCCCCGGAGTGATAAGCTGACGCCTTAGCTGCTTCAGTTATTAGGCGTTTACCATAAATTAATTATATATATANAGCATTAAAATTAACGCGGATAATCGGAATTTTGGTGTATTGAATAATTAATAAAGACCTTTCATTAACACGCGAACGATTGTACTGCGGACGGTCATAAACCGTATTTACCATAGTAAATTTTTTTAACAACAACGTTTTGAAAATGAGAGAACCATCCCCAAAAAAATCCTTGGGTTTTTCAGATTATCACTCTGGGAAATCCGGTTTCATTCCCGGGTTACCCAGAGTGGTAGTCCGACAGGCTAACGTTTACTTAATATTAACGAATATTATATCGGAATTTTTTTTTAATTTAAAAAAAATCATAAAGTATAAAAATTAGACATTTTTAATTAATGATAATAAATAATACAATACAAGCGTTCTGAGGAACACAGTTAAAATTCATGTTTTTTAATAACGATTGCTTATAATAATCAGATAGAAGCGACACCACACATTGGCATATGTCTTGGAAGTTGTGATTTCTTGTCAAATAATATACAGTACTTTAGACATCTATTTTCTGAATTTCTTTAAAGAAAACTAGCTAAACTTAATATTATAGTATATTAGTCTGATCATAAAAATGTAGATAGATCAGAGGGATGAAAACGAATCAAATAAGCTTCGCAATTATAAAAATTGCATTATTAAAGCACATTATTCGACTAAACAATGTCGTTTGCTTCGATATTAAACACTCCAGAAACAAATTGATAGAAAAGCTACAGAAATTATTAAATATTTTAAATTATACTGAACAAACATTTCATTAAAATACACAATAAATTATGAGAAACGATCTAATATGCATATAAAATTCTCATTTTTAAATTGACATAGTCTTTAATGACCTTAATTTAGTAAGACATTTATTCGGTTGAATATTTCTTATTTTATCAGTAAATTATTTTTATTTCATACATAAATTAAGTAATGTAGAAATGTAATTTAACATAATATAATAAATATTATTTTAAAAATTGTTATAGAAAGGCAAAAGGCTTATTTTGGTAGAGATGAGAAAAAAATTTTAAATGCTAATAACGGGCAAAACTTTCATTAAGTCTGACCTCACTCGAGATATGATACATGCCCTCCTCTATGTATAACTGAAATAGTAATAATTTTAGTCGTTTCCCAAATATTTTTATACATTCTCCCGCACTAAACCTCCTTCAATTGACCTATAATGTTAATAATTATATTTTATAGATTACGAGCAATATGCAAGAAAAATGATATAAGTAAAGAAATTTATCATCATTAATTAATCATCAACCAAAAAGAAAAAAAAAATGTTTATTGCATATTTGTATTTTATGACTTTTTTCGAATAAATTTACAGAAACATGGCGCCAAAGATGCATCATTCGAGGCGCCAAAGACTGCCAGAAGAGGAATAAATATTTAAAATTTACAAATTATTAATCGAATCATTTTAAGGGTAATTTAGAGGAAAAAAAAGTTCCGAATGGCATTTTTTAAATATAAAACATTAAAAGCAACAATGATAAATATTGTATCGTCACTTATTAATAAATGCAGAAGTTAAAGATAAATAATTTATAATTTAATTAGCCTTGGTTACCAAAACAAAATAAAATTTTTGATAGATTAATGTTCATAAAGGAGATTTAATTCGATTATCAAACTTTCATTCAATTCATTATCCGATTTAAAATATATATATTTTTTCATTAAATTCACATAATTACACTAACAAACCCAATGCTACTCACACGACATTAAAGAATGACAGTTACTCTTTAAAATCGATTGATATCCAATTAATTGCGAAAATTAAAGTTAAATTTTATACATAAAATTAAACTTTTTTCCCCTATTTTTTTTTTCTCGAATGTATAATTTTTAAATTGGAATATTTAATTACAGTTTCGTTTCGATCGCTTACGCGATTGACTAAAAAGAAACAGTCGCTGTTATTTGTAGAAGGATTATTATCAATGTAAAATATGGGTATTATATTAATTTATAATATTTATAAATATTAGTTTAAATGAAAAATGTTTGCTTATTTTTGAAGAACATTTATAAATTCCTAATCAATATTAGCTTTTCTAGCATAACACAATCTTTAACGACATTGTAATGACTTGTGGACGAATCAAATTTGGACAGCAACAAAGCAATGGAAAAACATCATCTGCACTGACGTCATTCGCCTTGTAAAATAGGACGTCTACTCTCTTGTTACTTGCTCTTTCTTTGCTTTTTTTCCCGCATTCTTCAGTTACGGAAAGCAAGAATTGTGTCCTGTTTTAATGCTACTTGTTATGCGCTTTCTTTTTTCCTATAAAATATTTTTCGTACTACGCTTTAAAAAAAAAAGGAAATAATCTCTTGTAAATTGTGCAAGAAAATTTTTTTGTAAAAACTCTCGAGAAATGATAAAAATTTCAATTACTAAAATGAACATATATGGGATATATTTTTGCAAACAAAAATAATAATAAATATAATTACAAAAAGCGATTTAAAATATGATAAATTCTAGGATATTTTTTAGCATTTTGTTTTTCCGGTTATGGTTTCTGATGCGTGAAGTAAGTTCTAAAAAAGCAGTCATATCCTAACATCAATTATATTTCAGGTGTGAACTAAAAACTCCAACTGTAATTGAGTAACTTCTAAGTCTATAGTAGTTACAGTTCAAACAAAAGAGACTGTTTGCTCGAAAGGTAGAACTCAGTGGATCGTGTCAATTTGGACTGGGATAAAGTGTTTGCGAAATGGTTGGCAGCTTTCTGGCAGAGAAGCATTATTGGAGAAACTTGTTAAATTCGATGTATTTTTATGAGGCATTAAGCTGTAAATATTTCGGCTTTAAGAAGGTAATAAGTAATGTTGCCAAAACATTAATAATATATGGGCTTGTGCACTAAACTGCCATCAGTTTTAAAATATTCCAAGCAAAAGGACAATGATGAGTCGATATTTTATTGCTTGACATTTGAATAGTTGCGAGTAATTTATAAACTTAGCTAAATAATAATAAAATACAAAGATATAAAAACGAAATTCTTACAGTTTTATTTAAATAACAGTAAAAGGAACTTAGGCCTAGGCGGATTTTTTGGTATTTATCTCATTTAATTAGTTTGAATAAAAAAATATAAAATCGTTACGTAGTTATAAATACAGATATATAAATAAAATAAAACGAATATGAATAAAAATAAAAATAGTTTTGAAACATTTTAAAGCTCTTGAAACGTTGAAACAACTTCACTAAATTTAGATGAATTTTGAAGGCGAAAAATAAAAATAATTTCTAATAAAGTCATTCTGCTCATATAGAATTTATCAATAATTATTACATAAAAGTATTGTTCATTCTCGTTATAAACCNTTGAAACAGAATTTATTAATATTAATTATATATTCATATTAATATATATATATATATATATATAGTAATTTTAATAATATTTACATTGGCCCAAGTGAATAAAACCACCGAAACCCCTGTAGACAGTCATAGGTTCGCGCCTTGCTAATGAGCTGGCGCGTGGATTTTTCGGGCTTTCTTCACATGTCTACATCTATATAGGAGCCAGTTTCTCATAGAGCACCTCCCTTGACATATGATCTATGTGTTATGTTACTTTATACATCCAAACCAATAATTACATACAATTTTTATATTATAAAAGGTATTACGCGTGTAAAATTTTTTAGAAAAGTTTATTTTTTACACTTCATATAATATACTATAAAATAAAAATATTAAACTCTTATTATTATTATTATTTTTATCTTTAGTATTATGAATTTTTATCTTCAAAATTACTGTAAACAGTGAAATTACAAAATTTTGATAACAAAGATTATCATTCGATAATCTTACAAATTACTCGTCATCATCTTTCATAATATATATATTTATTAAAATTAAAATATATATATGTTTTGAATTTGATTCTCAACTTAATAAAATATATATATATATACTTTTTCTCAGAGATTTTGCCGGGTAGAACTGAATATTGCATTCAGTTCACAGAATGTTTCTAGAGTAGAAAATTTATCTGTTTTGGAACAGACAATCCCTGACGTTTTTCGCTCCCAAAAAAACTTATTCCATTCGTTTTTTCCGAGCCGCCTTTAGACAATTTTGCAGGTTTCGTGTGCAGAATTATCAAGTTTGTCCCCTAAGACATTTTGCCACACCGGACACTTGGCCATAAACGTTCGCATTTTTATATGTATATATATGCAGATTTTTCAATCTGGCTCGAGTAAATTTATGTTCTTTGACCTTATATCTCACATTCATCCAAAAAACTAATCATTCAAATTCTCTCCACTAGTTTTATTTATTTTTTCAAAAAAAAGAAAGAAAAAAGAAAAGAAAAGAAAATAGAAAATAGAAAAAAAAAATCGATTCTATGCAATTTCTGACCATATCACCACTACACTGTTTTGCTTATTTAATAATTGAACACTTATTTCTTTATATTTGTTGTTTTATCTGAAAATTTAAATCTTTTTAACCGATTTTAACCAAATAAAATTTTATTCGTAAAGAAATTTCACATTAAAATAATTTTATTTCGATATTTATATTGAATTTCTTCAATTCAAAACTCCCTTATTTTGTGAAAGAGAAGATCAGTTTCGAGGAATAAAAAGAAGAAAAAGAACAAATCTCTTGAGATTTTTATGAGGTTCAGTTTGTTATATAAAAAAAAGTATTCAAAGAGGATTTCTTCGAATGACAATACTGTACTTGGTTAAAGTCATCTGACAGTAACTATAACTGAAGAACCTCGTGTTATACGCCTAATATATAGCTTTTAAATTATACTTTAAAATTTTTTAATTCAGAAACATTTTTAAATTAGTCTTTAAAACATAGTAATAAGTCTTAAAAAATAATAAAAATCTATTAATTATTAATTAACGCGTTGTTTTAAACTATTTTAAAAGCAATTTAATTATAGTTTTTTGATTAAGTGAATAAATGCAAAATTCTTTTCCATATAAAAACTACAAAATTTTATTGAAAATTATAATAAAAGGTTACATTTTAAACAAAAGGAAACATTTGAAATGTATTATTTATAAATGGAAATTTATATTGTTTATGCGTCATACATCTTTTAGGGCATCTATCAGATAAATATGATAAACTAGGTCAGGGAAAAACGAAAAAAANAAAGGAAACATTTGAAATGTATTATTTATAAATGGAAATTTATATTGTTTATGCGTCATACATCTTTTAGGGCATCTATCAGATAAATATGATAAACTAGGTCAGGGAAAAACGAAAAAAATAAGTAAATAAATAATAAACGTTTTTTGAATGGTTTAATATATAAAAATAACTCCGGAAATCACTTTATTATATCAAAACAATTGATATAAATATATTATAATCTTTTTGTAATTGCTACACTTCATATTTGTCATAAATCACTGTCGTTATCTCACATTATCATCAATAAATATTATGATGATAGAGATAAGAATGATACTTTTCGGTATAAATAGTTATCTTAATAAAATATAAGCCTATTCTCAATATAGACTTTAACCATAACCAAAATATCTATCCGTTAATTAATTTCTATCTATATATAAATCTAAAGGGGGTTAGGATTATTAAACTAACTTGAATGTTTCTTTAGATAAGCTGCTGTAAACTTTGTAGAAAGATGTATTACATTGAATCAACCCATTCTCGGGGGGAGACAATGAATTTGGTTCGTCTACGCTCGACTGTAGAAAACACACAAGGGATCAACTTCAGGATCTTATAAAATCTCTTAAGGGAATGATTGTTGATATAATTACACTAAATATACAATACAGTTCCTTATGTACAGTACTGTACAAGCTACAAGCTATACATGCAGAGCCGTCAAGAGGGGGGAAGTTGAGAATTTTTCTCCACGTCTGGAGAAAACTGGGAGCTAATATTGATTCCTACCCCTATAAATTAATGCTGTTTTTACTAACAAAAAATAATATCTTTAAGACCACTTTTTATTAATAAAGAGATATTCTACATTTTTCATTTGTTCAACAAAAATAACAAAAGAGGTTTGTTCGATTCCTGAGCACCATACAAGCACTGGAAGGCCCTGCAGCCTATATAAATACATGTACTAAACTTCTCTCTATATGATTCCTTTGTATATTGTTTTGGATGGTCTTAAAATTAAAAAACAGAAAATTTTGCTAGTGTTTATTTTTATTTTTCACATAAGAATTACAGAAAATAATATATTTATTACTATCTAAACTTTCAAATATTTAAATTTCAATTAGTAAAAGATTAATGCCACATTAAGTAAGGAATTAGAATTTAATTTTCGCTGTTAAAAATTAATTTAACTTTTCTCAATTAAAATTAATATTAATAAATTATAGATTAATGGGAAAATATTATGTAATGTATTTAATATTATAAATAAAATAATTATTTGTCAATTCGTAAAAAGAATTATAGAGTTTAAAAAGCAAAATTGATTATTTATACCTGTGATGATAAAGTTTTCAATAAACAAATTAAATATTTACTAATCCGAGAACCGTAAATAGAGAATGATTTATATATATATAAAATAGAAGAGAATTGAAGAAGTTAATTGAAAATGATTTCTTCTTTCTCTAGTATCACTAAAGCAATCGTTTTAAATTATTTATAATGCATGCTGACGTGTAAAAGTTTATTTTTAACAAAGGCAAATCCAAGCAGAAATTCCTGAAGCAAAGTTGCAACTCTATACACAAAGCATACAAGTTAAGCTGCAAGAAGCGACTGATAAGTCTTTACTTTTCTTTCGATCGAGCAATAGGAAGAGGTTGGAGATTTAATCCCTAGGCATTTAGAGGTCTTCCTATCACCAACAAACATCCGACTTTCAATGGATTTTTATAAGTTCTGCAGTAATGGAATGACGGTTTGAAATTTCTACGATAAAGATTTAAAAGATGACGTTCTCGCTCTTCCACTTTCTCCACGAGCTAAATTTTTGTTCAAACCTAGAACCGTTTTTACGCTAAGTATTATATTTAGAGCACTTCTAATATTTACACTTCTATAGCAAAGTATTGCATTTTGTTAACATTATAACGTTTTTAAAACTAAATTCGCTTTTACATTACGATAACTTAAACAGAATTTATTTTTTCAAGACTATTTTAATAAGTATATCTTATTCTTTTGTTCAAAACTTTTAAGTGAAAATCAAAATTAACAGTCGAAATACAGTTTTATGTTAAAGACATCGAAAAGTTCTTCCAAGAAAAAATAAATAAATAAACCTCATTGAAGATTATCGAATGATAATATTCGTCCAAAATTCTGTATAAGTTGAATAAAATTAATAAAAATGACACAGATAGTAGCGTAACTAGGGAGGAGGCAAAAGTTTTTCTTCCTTTATTTAAAAAATCAAATATAGGATAAAGATTTTAATGTGACAAATGCACACGTATATGCAATATCTTAAGAGTTTAGTTTTCATCCACAGAGATAGTGGCTACATCTACAGTAGTACAAGGGTGAATATAGGTTTGCACCTTGGGCCTACTAATATTTAATTAGTCTCTAATGAGCACATTATATTTCACTTTTTATTTTAAAAGAATTATCTCTTCACATTTTTAAAATTTATATTAGAACTTCTAATCCTTTGTTATAATTACTAAGATAATAATTAAATAAGATTTAATAAGTTAATATTTATTAATTGTTGCGATAGTAAATATATATAAAAAAAATTCTCTTAATCTTAAATAATAAAATAAAGAACCCAATATTGAACTGAGCATCTCATAATTACTATGATCATTGCCGTAACATTTTATGATGAAGCAGTTTGTCATTTAATTTAACACAGATAATGAATTAACTATAAAAACAGTTTTAGGCTATTAATTATCAAAATTTTCTTGTATTTTATTTATATTCTTACGTGTTTACAAACGAAGTGTGAGTAATTGATGGAATAATTCTATTATTTGCTTAAATGTAATCAAGCATTTATCTTCTAGTTTCCACCCACTTCGCTTCGAAACTCTAGATAAATTTACTTTAACGATTAGCATTAGCACAGTTGAAGATACAGAACACTTATTCGAATTTATGATATATGTTTCAAGCTCACTAATAGGGGAAAAAAACCATTCCCGAAATAAAAGTACGATTATTTTTATATAAATATGAAAAACTGAATCTATAATAATTGTCTTACTGAATTTAAAGCTTCTGGTTGCCATAAAGCAGCAGGACATTCGTGTCGTTTAAAGCATGTCGAGCACTCAAATGAACACGATATTATTGATGTCATGATAAACATTTATGTTGTAAGAGTTAATGTTTAATAATTATTGTATTTTCTAGAGAATTTTTGACATGTTTAATGAATACGTGCACTTTACCTTTAACATTTAGAAAATTATATTCCCTCCTTAAAAGATTTCATCCCTCTGTTGTTTATTACATATATTTAAGATCAATTTTGCAGAGACTAGAAGACGTTTGCTATAAATATATTTGAATTATAACAAAGAAGATTAAAAATTTATTATTGTAGTAAATTTTAGTTAAAATCGTTAATTTTAAAATTAAATTTTGTCAAGATTTAGAAGTTAAATAATTACAAAAAGCGATTTAAAATATGATAAATTCTAGGATATTTTTTAGCATTTTGTTTTTCCGGTTATGGTTTCTGATGCGTGAAGTAAGTTCTAAAAAAGCAGTCATATCCTAACATCAATTATATTTCAGGTGTGAACTAAAAACTCCAACTGTAATTGAGTAACTTCTAAGTCTATAGTAGTTACAGTTCAAACAAAAGAGACTGTTTGCTCGAAAGGTAGAACTCAGTGGATCGTGTCAATTTGGACTGGGATAAAGTGTTTGCGAAATGGTTGGCAGCTTTCTGGCAGAGAAGCATTATTGGAGAAACTTGTTAAATTCGATGTATTTTTATGAGGCATTAAGCTGTAAATATTTCGGCTTTAAGAAGGTAATAAGTAATGTTGCCAAAACATTAATAATATATGGGCTTGTGCACTAAACTGCCATCAGTTTTAAAATATTCCAAGCAAAAGGACAATGATGAGTCGATATTTTATTGCTTGACATTTGAATAGTTGCGAGTAATTTATAAACTTAGCTAAATAATAATAAAATACAAAGATATAAAAACGAAATTCTTACAGTTTTATTTAAATAACAGTAAAAGGAACTTAGGCCTAGGCGGATTTTTTGGTATTTATCTCATTTAATTAGTTTGAATAAAAAAATATAAAATCGTTACGTAGTTATAAATACAGATATATAAATAAAATAAAACGAATATGAATAAAAATAAAAATAGTTTTGAAACATTTTAAAGCTCTTGAAACGTTGAAACAACTTTACTGAATTTAGATGAATTTTGAAGGCGAAAAATAAAAATAATTTGTAATAAAGTAATTCTGCTCATATAGAATTTATCAATAATTATTACATAAAAGTATTGTTCATTCTCGTTATAAACCTTGGTCGATGTAGTTAAGAAATCCTCTCGCTCTGGGGATCCGGGATTGAAGCCGGACTCGCAATACCAGAAATTTTTCATTGGCTGTCAGTCTCGGATATGTCGGACCCCGTCCTTCACCACTGGCCGCCCCATTGTGGGCACAGATAGGGCCGTTGAGAGCTTATATGGGGCCTAGGAATAGAGCAGCCAGCCTCTTTTTTTCCCCTTTAGGGACAACTATGGGCTCAAGTTTTCTCTTGATCCGGAAAAAAATCCTCAGTTCTTTTGCCCTCTCGATGGCTCTGGACATAAAAAAGGCCCTCTTAGTACTCGCAGAGTTGGAAGAGTAATAAATAGTCTATAAACCTTATTAAATCGATTTTAAAGTATACAAAATTTTAAAATTACGAGACATTCTAAAATATTTTCTATACACAAAAGAAAAATTCTCAATAAATAATTTGATAAAGCCTTGCAACAAGATCTAATCTGTTTTTATGCCATGTCGTAACATAATTATAAATATAGTGTAACCAAAAAATAAAGAGGATTTATTTGTAAATATTTATCTTAAAGATAATTCATGATAAACAACAATTTTTCAGAAAATTACATTTGTTATTGCACAGTTTCATAATATTTCTATATTTCTATTTTGTCGACTGGTTGCAAGCAAATATTAAATTTATAGATATTATGATAATTGTTTATTAGTACATAGTTTAGCTTACAGCTATGATAAGTACATAAATATATTAAAGTTAAAACTTTTAAAAATTCCGTTTTATTGTTTGGGGAATAAATTAGAAAATAAATTATGAAAGTAAATAAAAGATAAAGATGTTGATATTTATGAAAAAATATGATGAATTCGAAAAATATGATGACTTCGCAATGAAATATACATTATGTATGGAATAAATTTTTACAGATTATCATACTTAGAGATTAATTAACTATTAAACAAATATATCTTTCATTTTCTTTTAAACACTAAGATTTGTATTGCCTTTCATTATACTACCCCCACATCTTTATAGTGAAGCAGTTACTTTACGTAATTCCAACTACTATATAAACATTCTCAACAAATTTCGAATTTCCCTTTCATATTTTCTGATTCATCTTATCTATTCAGTACCCAACTGCGACCTTCTCCTCTTTCTTATCTCTCCCTCATCCTCATATTCTCTTCCTTTCTTCAGCCTAAACACTCGACTAGGCTCTACTCCCTAATAATAATAATGCAATTTTTCATTATTTAAATGAGCGTTAAGTTAACTGAACGTTTTATTTATTAATATATACAAATATAGCAATAACGCTTCCCTAAAAATTGGCAAATATTAAATAAAAAAAAATAGTAGGACTAAATATTTTTAACTCCAATAAAGGAATAAGAGGATGGAATGATCATACTAAATCAAATTTTCTATTTAAAAGTTGCAGATTCGTTTAAGGATTGTCGTTCTTACACTAATGAACAAAAACCTAATAAGATAAAGCAAAAGGAAAGGTTAGCATCGAGTTTTATTAGAGTGAATTTTATTTATTCACAGAGAGAGTTACAGAAGTTGTTGCCAAATCTTGAGACTGTTTGTTTTGTTGATGGAATTGTGTCGAGAAGCCGAGCAGAAATTCAAACCGCCAGAGATCAATAGAGAAATCTATAGTTGATGCCAATGTACTGTAAAAACAAGCATTTTCGCCAGGTTTACTTTAATTCTTCATAACAAACAAAGTCCATTTAGCCATTGCTTTAGGCAAACACGTTTCCTACAATTGTTGGTCCCACTAATTGTGATTAACTAAATCGATTTTCTAATTTAATACTGAAATTAAATGTTATCGTTTGCTTTTTTAATCTTCGAAATTAATCATATTTTAACTTTCTAACGATTTTTTACAGAATTTATTTCCCACGTTTATAAACGTTTTAATTTTATTTCCGTAACTCTTAAATTTTATTACTTTTTATAGGCTTATATAATATATTATCGTTGGAAGAAATATTTTGTATAGGCCTAAATTATTGGATAATTTATATAAAAGATTTATACATTTATTTTCTTTTATTCAATTTCGCAAAAAAAATAAATAATAAAATAAATGTTTTAATCTTGCAGACATTTAAACATTTTTATTTACATTGAGCTATTCATATTTTCAACACGTATACAGTAAAACAGTATATTCAACACGTTAATAATTTTAAAATAAGACTTTTTCATTTATTAATCGATAGCAGTGTTGGAATATTTTATACATAATTTCTATCAGAATATGATGACTGTACGTCACGGACAGTCCCGGATTTCTATTTTTAACCCTCAAAAATAGAATAAAATTTTAAATAGAACCATTTTATAGATCTTATAATGTAATATAACCAAATTTATAAATATACAATACATAAATACATAAATAATTTTCTAAAAAATAATCTAAATTTAGCTATTTTAGACCCATTTACTCTTAAAAACTGTTTGGCGGATACTCTAATTATAATAATAGACAATGTTCTAAGAAATCTGTTAAATTAACCCTCTTGAATATCTAATATTGTGATTAACTTTCTTTATTCTTATTTTTAAGTATTGAATACATCCTATTTAATTTAGAACAGGCCGATTCATAAGATTCAATACACAAATATACGGAATTAAAGTGAATATTATATAATATTTTAACAAAGTTTGTATATTAAACTTACCACAATCGATCTGTTTTCTTCTATTCGATCCTATATTGCACTTTAGAGAAGCAAGAAAGGAAACGGAAAATGATAGGATGATATTTTGAATTCAGGTAAAGAAGATAGATTGCGAGAATGATGAATTCAACTTCATCCATCTATCGAGCCGGAAAGAACGTTTATATAAATATAAATAAAACTAGAAACATTTTATTTAGACATAGTATACACTCTTTTAAAACGTTTACAGTTAAAGTCCTATTTATTCTGTTAGGATCCTCAATTCATGTACCGAGAAGTATTTAATATAGAAAATATTTTTTGTAAACGTAGTTCAAGATTTGTTTGTTTTTGTTCTTTAAATCTCATCTTGAATATTCGAAAAAACACATATAAAAAGACTTTATTCTTTATCTCAGACTGTAATATTAAAATTCTTTATTTACTAAGTTATGCAATGTCAAATTATGCATGAAATTTAATGCCCAAGCTTGAGGCAATTAAATATAAAATTTCAAAGGAAAAAAAAATTAGAAAATATTTTAAAAAATTTAATTGATTTAAATAGGAAGATAAAATTTAAAGAATTTTTCAATACAATGCAAATTGATTTATTTATCAGAAGAATCGAAAATTGGGGTTATTTATATGTCCATTCTATCCTTAAAGAGAAAATTTATGTTTGATATCTTAGAAAAATCAGGACGAAAGTTACAATATGATAAACAAACAGATTTCGCAATGTAAAGTAGGTCTACTTTACAAAAATAAAGAAAAATATACTGTCAAAAGTTGTAAAATATTGTTATATCAGTATTTTCCCCCAGTATTTTTGCGGTAACTCACTAAATGCAGTTAAATTTTATATATATACAGTCTATATTTTATCATAATTTTGATTTTTACAATTTACTATAAAATTTTTTGTATTGATATTAAAATATATGAAAACTTTAGTTACCAAATTGTACACTACAAAAACACGTCACACAATATCTAATGTTTATTTTTATATTGTAATCTTATAATTGTTATTTTTTAACAAAACTAAACTGTAAAAATTGCAGATTTATAGTATAAAATAAAAAAAATAAAAATATATTGTTTGACTACGCTTGCTTTTATATATTTAATTACATTAAATATATATATATTGTTTTGTTTTGTATCTTTAATTGTATTAAAACGGTTTTCGAAAGAAGCATTTTCAGTTTTAAAATTAAATTATAATATGAATAAAGAGTAAATAGCAATATATAAAATTTTTAATGATAATTTCTATTGAGAACATGTGCACAAATTCACTGTCTCATGACTAAAATAGTTATCGATTTTATTTCTGATTTACAGTAGTTTACGATAACAATATTGTGTCAACTCAAAGGAATAACACAAATTAATTTAATTAAATATACAGCTAATATTATTTTAATTTAATTTCTTAGTTAAAAAAAAAGCTTTAAAATATTTCTGTATTTTACTAGTATCGAGATTTTTTAAAATTATTTATTCACTTTTACAAATAAATTCATTTTAATTTTGTTAACTCGTATTTGTTTGATATAAAATACTTAAACAAAGGGGAATAAATTACTCTCAAATGTTGATTTAACTATTACTAAATTTAAATACCGAGTTAAATGAAGCAATATGGCGTCAAAATGTCAAATAGTGTTCATAATTTTGAGGAAACGAGCTTTAATCATTAGTTGTGGCGCCTCCGATTCCAATTATACTTCTCGACTCTGCTAATTGTTCTGCTCTGAATTCTTTTATCTTGATTGATTCCATTCGTCAATGAAGATAATGAATTTCCCTTTGGAATAAGATTAAAAAACCTGACAAATGGATCATCGCTTCTCAAAGCTCAGTTCAGAAAATTATAATAATCGAACAATATAAAGTCACACCTCTCGGTACGTAAATCTTAGATATTTCTTCGAACTTTTCCGAAAAAAATATATATGTAATTTTTAATATATTTTTATCTTATGAAAACTTTATCAAATATTTTTACATTTAATTTCAATTTATATAATTATAATTAAAGCATTTTACATTCTCATTCGAGCGTTGAAAAACTCGATTATATTATTTTCTAAGCTTATTTATAAATACCTAACGTAAAGGAAATTATTAAAATTTGGTTTTTAATTATATTTTATTACATTTTCCCTTGTATAGTAAATATTATAAAACAAAGCACGCAAAAACCAAATAGAAAAATTCAGCGAATGTGCAGAATAACAATAAACTGAAAATATAATTTAATACATTCATAAAAAAAAAATTACGTTTGATTTAATTATTAAATTTGTAAAATTTAATAAGTTCTTATCAGTATTTTTATAGATAAAAATAATTTAAATTGCTTATTTATATCAATAATTAGAGCAAGTAATATAATTTTTTTTGTTTTCCCAAATTTGATTATACGAAAATTTTGTTAAAAAGAGTAAATTTTATTATTTAATAATAATAATAACAAAAAAAAACTAAAAAATTACATTTATAAAGCGAAGAAAAGTTTAAACAATTTAAATTTTTAAGTTTTCTCGAATAGTTTTATATATTAAGTGATAAGTTGAGGTCGGTGGCGTTTATGCATTTTTCTAGTTGACTAAAGCTATTTTATTGTTAAATTGAGCTCATAAAAGAAGGATAGTTAAATATTCTTTCTCTTTATGTCTTCTATATACTTTAAATATTATTTCTACTCAAAAGATTCATTATTCTCGGAATAAACTAAAACATAAAAAAATTATTTCCCAACCTCCCAATGCACCTCGACTAAAATGTCGCATGTATATAAAATAAATTAATTATTACAATGCTTTTATCTTTCGACTTAAATTAATTTTATAATCTAAAAATATATAATTCATCAACGACTTTATTTATAAAATTTAAACGTGTTTTATTTAATAAATTAAATTAAATCAATTATTATTTTATTTTATTTATTTTTTTTTAAGATGCATTTTACCATTGGTTTATCGAGTAAAAATAGCATAAAATATACCAATAATGTTGAAGTTACAATTGGATTTTTTCTGACGTCATTCTTGACGTCATTGAAGCGATCAATGACGTTGATGGCAAGTTTCCAAATTTTTTTTTTTTTTTTTTTTAACGTGAGAAAATAGTATTGGCGTTTCATATAGAAAATCTCAAAAACTATTTTTGTTGAGATCGCTAACCCCTTATGCTTTAAATATTCACTCCTTCCTCTATCCCAAAAATATTTTGCATAAATATGAAATTTTCTTCTTTTTTAAACAAGATCTTATTTATTTTAATGTATTTTAACAAAATACATTTTACTAATAAAAATTTATTTTATATCATATTTGCTGTTTTAATTCTCTTCTGAGATATATAAAATTTGGTTAGACGATGATAAAAAAAAAGAAAAAAAAAATGTAATAAAAATGTAAATGTTTAAGAAACGAATAATATAATTAAAATTAGGAATTAAATGCGAGAAAATAAAAATAAAAATTGTTAAAATAAATAGCAAAAGTAATTTTTTTTTTAAGTGAAGCGAAAATCCAGAGAACAAAAATTTTAAATAAAAACAGTACCAGCTACTGCACTTCATTTTAATTTCTATAGGAAAACAAAGATGGTTCTTAAAACATGATGCTGACTTTTTTACGAAAATAAAAACTGATTTTCTAAATATTAAATTTCGTTTTTAAAAAAAAGCTACTAAAAAATAAAAAAAAATATTACGAATGATACTTATCAATTACAAGGGATAAAATCCTAAATCTGCTTTTTTCCTCCCTTCCTTCAATTTTCTACAGCTGAAGGAATTGCAAATGAGATTTAAGAAAATGATTTTAACAGACATTTGTCTGCTTAACAGCCCATATATTTGATTACGGATGTTACCAGAACTTATTACTTGAATATAACACATACGTAATGAGAATGTTACACTTTAAATCTTATCTTGATTACTGGAGATAGATTCAACTTTTACTCTTTTCCTCCTTTGTCTACTCTAATTAATTACACTTTCCGTTTCTCTTGAATTATTAACATTTATTTGATATTAACAGATAATTATAAGATAAAACTCTTAATTAAATAATANCTGGAGATAGATTCAACTTTTACTCTTTTCCTCCTTTGTCTACTCTAATTAATTACACTTTCCGTTTCTCTTGAATTATTAACATTTATTTGCTGATTTACAGTAGTTTACGATAACAATATTGTGTCAACTCAAAGGAATAACACAAATTAATTTAATTAAATATACAGCTAATATTATTTTAATTTAATTTCTTAGTTAAAAAAAAAGCTTTAAAATATTTCTGTATTTTACTAGTATCGAGATTTTTTAAAATTATTTATTCACTTTTACAAATAAATTCATTTTAATTTTGTTAACTCGTATTTGTTTGATATAAAATACTTAAACAAAGGGGAATAAATTACTCTCAAATGTTGATTTAACTATTACTAAATTTAAATACCGAGTTAAATGAAGCAATATGGCGTCAAAATGTCAAATAGTGTTCATAATTTTGAGGAAACGAGCTTTAATCATTAGTTGTGGCGCCTCCGATTCCAATTATACTTCTCGACTCTGCTAATTGTTCTGCTCTGAATTCTTTTATCTTGATTGATTCCATTCGTCAATGAAGATAATGAATTTCCCTTTGGAATAAGATTAAAAAACCTGACAAATGGATCATCGCTTCTCAAAGCTCAGTTCAGAAAATTATAATAATCGAACAATATAAAGTCACTATATTATCGTTGGAAGAAATATTTTGTATAGGCCTAAATTATTGGATAATTTATATAAAAGATTTATACATTTATTTTCTTTTATTCAATTTCGCAAAAAAAATAAATAATAAAATAAATGTTTTAATCTTGCAGACATTTAAACATTTTTATTTACATTGAGCTATTCATATTTTCAACACGTATACAGTAAAACAGTATATTCAACACGTTAATAATTTTAAAATAAGACTTTTTCATTTATTAATCGATAGCAGTGTTGGAATATTTTATACATAATTTCTATCAGAATATGATGACTGTACGTCACGGACAGTCCCGGATTTCTATTTTTAACCCTCAAAAATAGAATAAANAATACATTTTACTAATAAAAATTTATTTTATATCATATTTGCTGTTTTAATTCTCTTCTGAGATATATAAAATTTGGTTAGACGATGATAAAAAAAAAGAAAAAAAAAATGTAATAAAAATGTAAATGTTTAAGAAACGAATAATATAATTAAAATTAGGAATTAAATGCGAGAAAATAAAAATAAAAATTGTTAAAATAAATAGCAAAAGTAATTTTTTTTTTAAGTGAAGCGAAAATCCAGAGAACAAAAATTTTAAATAAAAACAGTACCAGCTACTGCACTTCATTTTAATTTCTATAGGAAAACAAAGATGGTTCTTAAAACATGATGCTGACTTTTTTACGAAAATAAAAACTGATTTTCTAAATATTAAATTTCGTTTTTAAAAAAAAGCTACTAAAAAATAAAAAAAAATATTACGAATGATACTTATCAATTACAAGGGATAAAATCCTAAATCTGCTTTTTTCCTCCCTTCCTTCAATTTTCTACAGCTGAAGGAATTGCAAATGAGATTTAAGAAAATGATTTTAACAGACATTTGTCTGCTTAACAGCCCATATATTTGATTACGGATGTTACCAGAACTTATTACTTGAATATAACACATACGTAATGAGAATGTTACACTTTAAATCTTATCTTGATTACTGGAGATAGATTCAACTTTTACTCTTTTCCTCCTTTGTCTACTCTAATTAATTACACTTTCCGTTTCTCTTGAATTATTAACATTTATTTGATATTAACAGATAATTATAAGATAAAACTCTTAATTAAATAATAAATATTTTATTTCTTGTTTACAATTATTTATATGTATTATCAGTTTAATTTGGATTCATTTGAAGAGAATAATAATAAAAGTATGACTTTATTATATAAAGTTAATCAAATATAACTTTAAACCTTTGTAATTCTGTAGATAATGTATATTTTTACATACTCTTGTAAAAAGTATCGTTTCTATTTATTTATTTTTCTTTCTTTAAATAAAAAATTTTCGATGTTATATCTAAAAATCTTTTTATTCATTCTCAAAATTTATTATATAATTTTTTATTCTTAAAATAAATCAAGATTCCTCTTCAAAAAAATCAAATTCACTGTTAAAAATAGCATTATATATGGCGCTATCATATTCAATCGAATATTGCAAGTGAAATGATTAGAATTTTCAAGAAGTCATCCTTTATAGATATATTCGAAAGCCTCTGTTACGCTTTCTATTTGCCTTATTTTTCTTATATTATGAAAATTTAGAAAGATTAATTAAGATAGAATATAAAATTATCTTCGCTTTTGTCATGATTAAAGCTTAATTATTAGAAATTATCATTCTTGATGCATACAATTTCTATTAAATTATTGATGTAAGCGCATAATTCGAAGCGTAAAAGATAAGCAAAAATAAAAAGAAAGGTCGATAAAATTTCTAGAGCGTTACATTTTCGAATTTCTCTGAATCGTTGTGTATTACAATTTAATTGTAATCCAGAATAATACAGGGAAGACAATTTACCAGATGAATGTTCATATATTGTATATAATTTAGAAACATGAGTTAGTTTACAGATAACCGGAACCTTCAATATTATATTGTACAATCTCTGGATTAGATAATAGCATTTAATAATCTAAATAGTTATTCGCAGTGTTCCTTCAAAACTGTTTCATCAAATTACTGTTCCAATAAATTGCTGTTACATTAAACCAACCTCAAAATCTACACATGAGCTAATATAATATCATTGCACTCGACCCATATAAAAAGCAAATGCTCTTAGAAATAGTTATACATTATTAAATTTTCCATTTTTTTTTTTACAAGATTAGAAATATTGAATTAAAAATGTAGATTAGAATCGAAAAATTTTATTTAAATAAACTGATATATTTTAACTTCTAAGTCAAAGTTTTCTTAAATTCTACTTTAGATAAATTTTATTTAAAGAGAAATGAGGAAGGAGCAATGCCCCAATAACATGACCGAAAGAAGTTCTTTCGAAGCTTTGACCATTCCGGAGGTGTGTCAATAGTTAATCGTACTGACAGCCAAATCTCAACTCGATCGAACAAGCTTAGGATCTTTCAAAAGATGTGTAGCACAATTCCAACTCCAACCCTTTTCCAAATCCGTTCTCAATCTAGATATGTTCTCATCAATATATGAGATCCCTTATTTTTTCGGGCTATGAATCATTTGATTGAAAGCAGAAATCGCAGTTAAAGACATTTATTGCTATTTCAACTTTCTCTTCAGATAATGCTTTATTTATCAATAATATCCGTTTATTCCGCATCCTTACACTAATGTTCCACGTAACATAATATTTATCTTTAAATTACCGTAGTGTACGTCTAGTTTAAAACTAATACAAACCCACCAAATTGCTTTGGAGATTGTCTCAATCGATTTAAATTTATACGTGATATAATAATCCTGCTTTAATTCTGATAAGCAATATAGAAAATTAACATAACAGAAAATTATATTAATATATTTAAAATAAAATTGTAAAACTTCGGTATTTTGTTATTATCAGGAGAATTTAATTTAATAAATTATATTACTTATATTTTAAGATTCCAAATGTTTAATATAAAATTTGTTCAAATAAATAATTAATTTATTAAATAGAATAAATATTTTAAAATTTAGATATAGACTTTTAAAAATCTATAAAATTTTTAAACTGATTTTAAAAGTGTTAATATATAATTAATGTCTTCTTCGATTCGAAAGATCAATCGAAGAATTATATATAATAATCGATTTTTTCTTCTCAAATCCTTAATAAATAATTATGGTCTATTTTCTGGGATATGTTGAGTTAAAGATTGATTAACATGATGATGATTTGACACGCGGATATTTCAGGTATCGACGAGAGGAGAAGCATTTATGCGCATGTGTTATCGATTCGAACGCCTTTGCTCTAGAAGTGCTGCTGTGTTTAAAGCCTGCATTGAATGCTGTTCGAATAGCACTAACTTCAGTCATAGTTTACGTTCCAGTTCTGTTTTAAAATTAATTTAAATGCATAATTAACGATGTTTAATGCTAACCTTGATAAACATTTATCGAAGGATGGATAGATTATATTATCTTTAATGTTCTCTTCTGGGAAATTTCTTTTAAAATATTTATAAAACAGTTTTCCTTACATAAAAATATTTTTAAAATAAAAAATTAAATTTTTCTATTTTATTTTTAAAATAAATTTTAATACTCTTTACACTAAGCTTCGATTTAGAATTTTATTTTAATTAAGATCAACGTTCGAAACTTTTTTCTATAAAAAAAATTCGTTATTTTACCTGTTTTATATTTAATATGGAAAAAAATGCAAAAACTCACAATTAAAATTTAAAATTTCTTTAAACTTAGTAATTTTCTCTTAAATTTATATATTAACGATTTCATTTTAACCAATTTCTGGCATCAAAACTCATAATTAGGGTTGTTAATTTTCATTTTGACTTTTATTATCTATAGTTAATGCCAACTAAATAGAGTAAATATAAAACTAACATAGACTCGTTAAATTTCTCTTTCAAATTTTATCTTTGAACCGCATACTAAAGAGAAAATAAATGCGTATAATTGTCATATGAAACGTAATTTTGGATTTTTATTCAAGCATATTTTGTTTTAAGAATAAACAAGAAATTCTCCATCGATCCCAAGCATTTTAAATTTGTTATTTGAATTAAACACAGCTGTAAATAACATTGATTTATTTTCGTTGCTGGTCATTTGGTACACTCACATTATCTCCAAGTTTCGTGTTTGTCATTGACTACCTTTTTTTTATTTTTTTTTTTTGACGACAAACCTGTGTAAAGTTCAGGAATGACATTGTATCACTGGAAAATGCTGGAATGCTGACATTTCTATCTTATAATGGAATCTATGCAATTTCCAGAGGAAAAATCGAAGTGTCCAAAAGTAAAAGTTATTCAAACTATTTTCTAAAACTATTACTATAAACCCTAATTTCTATTTGTTAATTATATTTGTCATTGATTCTTCTATTTTCAGTTTATAAGAAATATTAATCGTTCAGATATTTTTAGGATTAATTATATTTTATGCAACCATCAATATTCATATGATTGCCCTAATTATCTACAATTTTTATGTAAGATCTGCTCAATTAGCTGAGTAAAGTAATGGTTTTAAGTGGATATTTTTAGAAGAAAAAAATAATAATAACTGTTTTCACAGGAAGATAACCTAAAAAACCTCACTTAAATGTAGTTTGAGGTTTTCTCTTTTTTATGAGATGAGTTTAGGTGAAAGAACTTCACAGATCTTTTAAAATATTAAAGCAATCCTTCTCTGACCTCTAAAATATTGATAGGTTATAGGAGCACACATAAATTTCTATCAAGACAGGAATAATACCAATATTCCAGATAAACACTTCTGTCTGCCTTTTGAAGAATTTGACAAAAGATTGTCTGGCGTCATTCCAGTCTCCAGTCGACCTCCTGTCATTTTTTACCTCCTAGATCTTTTCCATTAATTGTCCTCTAGTTTGTCTCTAGATCTGGAGTTAAAGAATTCCCAATAGTTTCTATTGCTTCCTACTGTATCTTTAATTCATAAAATGCTGACTTTTACAAACTAAGAAATTAATTATTTATAAATTTATTAAGATATTGAAAATTTATAATAAATGCAACATATTTTATAAACTATTTTATTAATTATAATAATATTTCATTTAAAATGAAACAGTAAGTTGGATGAGTTTAAAAAAAAAAAAACTCATGAAATTTAGATACTTTAAGCAATTACTGAAGTTTTAGCAATTGATAAATTACCTAATTTTTCATTGAGCTAATAAAACTGATCTCAGAACTACTAACTAATATTTTATTCTGAAGTCACTTTAGGATTGTGCAGAAGTATAAATTATAAATTAGCAATGAAAAATATAATTGAAGTTATTAAATATCTGTTTAAAAAATTCAATAATAATAATAATATCAAATTTGTTCAACCTGATGTTTATTATAAATTTATAAATTAATAAATCAATATTAGCAATAATAACAAATTAAATTTTATAACAACAAGAAGCAAAGAATGTGAACCAATCATTTAAATATATATATCTATCTGAGAGTTTTCTATTTTTATTTCAAATTAAAAGTTTTACTAGAATTTTCACTATAATTTTAAATTAATTTAAAATAATAAACATTTATTATATAATTATTAGCATATAAATTTATTTTCTATTAAATAAAGATAAATCAATAATTATCACATTTTAAAATTCAATTAAAATTCTTATATTTTTCTATTAAAAATATTTATTTACTCTTAAAAATTTATTAATAGAAAAGTTACAAAATCATTTTGCTGTTGAAAATTGAATCAAGACAATTCAATAAAGTGGAAGTTAGTTTCTCATTTAATTATAATGTAACATTCTGATCACATGGTCATAATTACTTCAATTTTACTTAAGGGAAAATTTTTGATTAGATCTTAAATTTTCTCTGTAAATGCATACATCTTTCTTTACTAAATTTAAATTATTTGATTCAAAAAATAAAACAATATAAATTCTTGAATTTTACTGCTAGGCAATTGATAATTAAAATTACATTATGTATTTGATGAAATTATAAACTATGCTAAAATAAATAAATAGAAATGTGTTATTGAGTATAATTCCTTAAAGGGTAATTGAAATAAAATTCTAAAAATATCTATTAAATTTGCCAGAATTAAAAGAAACACAATTACAATTAATACTTTACTATCTCCTTTATTTTCTTATCATTTCTTTGGTATAAACAAGATTAAAGAAACTTTTATTTTTTTTTAATTAATAAGATAAGAGGTCTTGATTATGTAAAATGCTGTTTTTCACTATCAATATAAATCACTTGCATAAATCTTTCTTCTTTTTGATAAAATTACTACAGCCACATGATATAGCATAAGATATAAGCAAATTATTTTCTATAATCCTTTAATCACTCATGTTTTAGTAACTAGACTTTTTCTGTAATCTTTACTAAAATTCAAGCAAGTCGATTAAATTTTTAGTAATGAGTCAAATTTTTTTATTGTACATTAAAGATTATCTTCATAAAAACATTTTTTTTCATAAGTTTAACTTATGTAAATGCTTTTTTTAATTAAGTCTAAATAATATATTATCATAAATAATAGACAAAGTTTAAGCAAATATTAAATTTAATAAATAATAAGGACTAACCAAGTTAAAATGAAAATTTTATAAATTAATAAATAATTAATATATGATTTTAGAATGATTGCTTTTTAAAAAAATCATATAATTTATAAATTGCTCAATATTAACTTTTTAATTAAATGACATGAATAGCACTAACTT